>NC_092333.1:480870000-481170000 GCF_046630445.1 Rutidosis leptorrhynchoides
TAAGAATCACCAATACAACAACAACATCAATTACAACAATAATCGCAACAACTATCCCAACAATCGCAACATCAATCGCAACTACAACAAACGGCCCAACAACAACAACAACAACAACAACAACAACAGCAGCAGCAACTACAACAATCATCCCAACAACAATAACAACCGCAACAACAACAACAATAATCAGAAGCAGCTATGCCAAAGGTGTGAAAAGTATCACTCGGGGTTCTGCACCAAATTTTGCAACAAGTGTAAAAGAAATGGTCATGGCGCGGCGAAGTGTGAGGTCTACGGACCATGGGTTAACAGAACGAAAGGAACAAATGGTGTCGGAACGAGTAATGGCGGAGCAAGTAGTGTCGGAACAAGTTATGCCAATGTAGTTTGTTAAAAATGTGGAAAACCGGGCCACATTATTAGAAATTGCCCGAACCAGGAGAACACAAATGGACAAGGCCGCGGAAGAGTTTTCAATATTAATTCGGCAGAGGCACAGGAAGACCCGGAGCTTGTTACGGGTACGTTTCTTATTGACAATAAATATGCTTACGTTTTATTTGATTCGGGTGCGGATAGAAGCTATATGAGTAGAGATTTTTGTGCTAAATTAAGTTGTCCATTGACGCCATTGGATAGTAAATTTTTACTCGAATTAGCAAACGGTAAATTAATTTCAGCAGATAATATATGCCGGAATCGAGAAATTAAACTGCGTAGCGAAATATTTAAGATTGATTTGATACCAGTAGAGTTAGGGAGTTTTGATGTAATAGTTGGCATGGACTGAAATGTCCCATTCTTATTGATTAAAAACATTCCATATTAATTGATTTCGTTGCGAGGTTTTGACCTCTATATGAGACGTTTTTCAAAGACTGCATTCATTTTAAAACAAACCATAACCTTTATTTCATCAATAAAGGTTTAAAAAGCTTTACGTAGATTATCAAATAATAATAATCTAAAATATCCTGTTTACACACGACCATTACATAATGGTTTACAATACAAATATGTTACAACAAAATAAGTTTCTTGAATGCAGTTTTTACACAATATCATACAAGCATGGACTCCAAATCTCGTCCTTATTTAAGTATGCGACAGCGGAAGCTCTTAATAATCACCGGAGAATAAACATGCTTAAAACGTCAACAAAAATGTTGGTGAGTTATAGGTTTAACCTATATATATCAAATCGTAACAATAGACCACAAGATTTCATATTTCAATACACATCCCATACATAGAGATAAAAATCATTCATATGGTGAACACCTGGTAACCGACATTAACAATATGCATATATAAGAATATCCCCATCATTCCGGGACACCCTTCGGATATGATATAAATTTCGAAGTACTAAAGCATCCGGTACTTTGGATGGGGTTTGTTAGGCCCAATAGATCTATCTTTAGGATTCGCGTCAATTAGGGTGTCTGTTCCCTAATTCTTAGATTACCAGACTTAATAAAAAGGGGCATATTCGATTTCGATAATTCAACCATAGAATGTAGTTTCACATACTTGTGTCTATTTTGTAAATCATTTATAAAACCTGCATGTATTCTCATCCCAAAAATATTAGATTTTAAAAGTGGGACTATAACTCACTTTCACAGATTTTTACTTCGTCGGGAAGTAAGACTTGGCCACTGGTTGATTCACAAACCTATAACAATATATACATATATATCAAAGTATGTTCAAAATATATTTACAACACTTTTAATATATTTTGATGTTTTAAGTTTATTAAGTCAGCTGTCCTCGTTAGTAACCTACAACTAGTTGTCCACAGTTAGATGTACAGAAATAAATAGATAAGTATTATCTTGAATCAATCCACAACCCAGTGTATACGTATCTCAGTATTGATCACAACTCAAACTATATATATTTTGGAATCAACCTCAACCCTGTATAGCTAACTCCAACATTCACATATAGAGTGTCTATGGTTGTTCCGAAATATATATAGATGTGTCGACATGATAGGTCGAAATATTGTATACGTGTCTATGGTATCTCAAGATTACATAATATACAATACAAGTTGATTAAGTTATGGTTGGAATAGATTTGTTACCAATTTTCACGTAGCTAAAATGAGAAAAATTATCCAATCTTGTTTTACCCATAACTTCTTCATTTTAAATCCGTTTTGAGTGAATCAAATTGCTATGGTTTCATATTGAACTCTATTTTATGAATCTAAACAGAAAAAGTATAGGTTTATAGTCGGAAAAATAAGTTACAAGTCGTTTTTGTAAAGGTAGTCATTTCAGTCGAAAGAACGACGTCTAGATAACCATTTTAGAAAACATACTTCCACTTTGAGTTTAACCATAATTTTTGGATATAGTTTCATGTTCATAATAAAAATCATTTTCTAAGAATAACAACTTTTAAATCAAAGTTTATCATAGTTTTTAATTAACTAACCCAAAACAGCCCGCGGTGTTATTACGACGGCGTAAATCCGGTTTTACGGTGTTTTTCGTGTTTCCAGGTTTTAAATCATTAAGTTAGCATATCATATAGATATAGAACATGTGTTTAGTTAATTTTAAAATTCAAGTTAGAAGGATTAACTTTTGTTTGCGAACAAGTTTAGAATTAACTAAACTATGTTCTAGTGATTACGAGTTTAAACATTCGAATAAGATAGCTTTATATGTATGAATCGAATGATGTTATGAACATCATTACTACCTTAAGTTCCTTGGATAAACCTACTGGAAAAGAGAAAAATGGATCTAGCTTCAATGGATCCTTGGATGGCTCGAAGTTCTTGAAGCAGAATCATGACACGAAAACAAGTTCAAGTAAGATCATCACTTGAAATAAGATTGTTATAGTTATAGAAATTGAACCAAAGTTTGAATATGATTATTACCTTGTATTAGAATGACAACCTACTGTAAGAAACAAAGATTTCTTGAGGTTGGATGATCACCTTACAAGATTGAAAGTGAGCTAGCAAACTTGAAAGTATTCTTGATTTTATGAAACTAGAACTTTTGGAATTTATGAAGAACACTTAGAACTTGAAGATATAACTTGAGAGAGATCAATTAGATGAAGAAAATTGAAGAATGAAAGTGTTTGTAGGTGTTTTTGGTCGTTGGTGTATGCATTAGATATAAAGGATATGTAATTTTGTTTTCATGTAAATAAGTCATGAATGATTACTCATATTTTTGTAATTTTATGAGATATTTCATGCTAGTTACCAAATGATGGTTCCCACATATGTTAGGTGACTCACATGGGCTGCTAAGAGCTGATCATTGGAGTGTATATACCAATAGTACATACATCTAAAAGCTGTGTATTGTACGAGTACGAATACGGGTGCATACGAGTAGAATTGTTGATGAAACTGAACGAGGATGTAATTGTAAGAATTTTTGTTAAGTAGAAGTATTTTGATAAGTGTATTGAAGTCTTTCAAAAGTGTATAAATACATATTAAAACACTACATGTATATACATTTTAACTGAGTCGTTAAGTCATCGTTAGTCGTTACATGTAAGTGTTGTTTTGAAACCTTTAGGTTAACGATCTTGTTAAATGTTGTTAACCCAATATTTATAATATCAAATGAGATTTTAAATTATTATATTATCATGATATTATCATGTATGAATATCTCTTAATATGATATATATACATTAAATGTCTTTACAACGATAATCGTTACATATATGTCTCGTTTAAAAATCATTAAGTTAGTAGTCTTGTTTATATGTATATAACTCATTGTTAATATACTTATGGAGATACTTACTTATCATAATCTCATGTTAACCATATGTATATCCATATATATATTGTCATGTCGTTTTTACAAGTTTTAACGTTCGTGAATCGCCGGTCAACTTGGGTGGTCAATTGTCTATATGAAACATATTTCAATTAATCAAGTCTTAACAAGTTTGATTGCTTAACATGTTGGAAACACTTAATCATGTAAATATCAATCTCAATTAATATATATAAACATGGAAAAGTTCGGGTCACTACATGGACTGGCTGAAGAAGGTGAAAGCAGAGATCGTATGTTATAAAAATGCAATTCGCATTGTATTAGAAGAAGGAGAACCCTTAATGGTGTACGGAGAAAAGGGAAACACGAAGCTACATCTTATTAGTAATTTGAAGGCACAAAAACTAATAATAAAAGGTTGCTATGCTGTTCTAGCACACGTCGAGAAAGTACAAACTGAAGAAAAGAGCATCAATGATGCTCCCGTCGCAAAAGAATTTCCCGATGTATTTTCGAAAGAATTACCAGGACTACCTCCACATCGATCTGTTGAATTTCAAATAGATCTTGTACCAGGAGCTGCACCAATAGCTCGTGCTCCTTATAGACTCGCACCCAGCGAGATGAAAGAACTGCAAAGCCAACTGTAAGAACTATTAGAACGTGGTTTCATTCGACCAAGCACATCACCATGGGGAGCTCCTGTTTTGTTTGTCAAGAAGAAGGATGGTACATTTAGGTTGTGTATTGACTACAGAGAGTTGAACAAACTTACCATCAAAAACCGTTATCCACTGCCGAGAATTGACGACTTATTTGATCAACTACAAGGGTCGTCGGTTTATTCGAAGATCGATTTACGTTCTGGATATCATCAAATGCGAGTAAAGGAGGATGATATTCCAAAAACTGCTTTTAGGACGCGTTATGGTCATTACGAGTTTATGGTTATGCCGTTTGGATTGACTAACGCACCAGCTGTGTTCATGGACCTTATGAACCGAGTGTGTGGGCCATATCTTGACAAGTTTGTCATTGTTTTCATCGATGACATACTTATTTACTCAAAGAATGATCAAGAGCACGAAGAACATTTGAGAAAAGTGCTAGAAGTATTGAGGAAAGAAAAACTGTACGCTAGGTTTTCAAAGTGTGCATTTTGGTTGGAAGAAGTTCAATTCCTCGGTCACATAGTGAACAAAGAAGGTATCCAGGTAGATCCGGCAAAGATCGAAACCGTTGAAAAGTGGGAAACCCCAAAAACTCCGAAGCATATACATCAATTTTTAGGATTGGCTGGTTACTACAGAAGATTCATCCAAGATTTCTCCAAAATAGCAAAACCCTTGACTGCATTAACGCATAAAGGGAAGAAATTTGAATGGAAGGATGAACAAGAGAAGGCGTTTCAATTATTGAAGAAAAAGCTAGCTACGGCACCTATATTGTCATTGCCTGAAGGGAATGATGATTTTGTGATTTATTGTGACGCATCAAAGCAAGGTCTCGGTTGTGTATTAATGCAACGGACGAAGGTGATTGCTTATGCGTCTCGACAATTGAAGATTCACGAGCAAAATTATACAACGCATGATTTGGAATTAGGTGCGGTTGTTTTTGCATTAAAGATTTGGAGGCACTACTTATATGGGGTCAAAAGTATTATATACACCGACCATAAAAGTCTTCAACACATATTTAATCAGAAACAACTGAATATGAGGCAGCGTAGGTAGATTGAATTGTTGAATGATTACGACTTTGAGATTCGTTACCACCCGGGGAAGGCAAATGTGGTAGCCGACGCCTTGAGCAGAAAGGACAGAGAACCCATTCGAGTAAAATCTATGAATATAATGATTCACAATAACCTTACTACTCAAATAAAGGAGGCGCAACAAGGTGTTTTAAAAGAGGGAAATTTAAAGGATGAAATACCCAAAGGATCGGAGAAGCATCTTAATATTCGGGAAGACGGAACCCGGTATAGGGCTGAAAGGATTTGGGTACCAAAATTTGGAGATATGAGAGAAATGGTACTTAGAGAAGCTCATAAAACCAGATACTCAATATATCCTGGAACGGGGAAGATGTACAAGGATCTCAATAAACATTTTTGGTGGCCGGGTATGAAAGCCGATGTTGCTAAATACGTAGGAGAATGTTTGACGTGTTCTAAGGTCAAAGCTGAACATCAGAAACCATCAGGTCTACTTCAACAACCTGAAATCCCGGAATGGAAATGGGAAAACATTACCATGGATTTCATCACTAAATTGCCAAGGACTGCAAGTGGTTTTGATACTATTTGGGTAATAGTTGATCGTCTCACCAAATCAGCACACTTCCTGCCAATTAGAGAAGATGACAAGATGGAGAAGTTAGCACGACTGTATTTGAAGGAAGTCGTCTCCAGACATGGAATACCAATCTCTATTATCTCTGATAGGGATGGCAGATTTATTTCAAGATTCTGGCAGACATTACAGCAAGCATTGGGAACTCGTCTAGACATGAGTACTGCCTATCATCCACAAACTGATGGGCAGAGCGAAAGGACGATACAAACGCTTGAAGACATGCTACGAGCTTGTGTTATTGATTTCGGAAACAGTTGGGATCGACATCTACCGTTAGCAGAATTTTCCTACAACAACAGCTACCATTCAAGCATTGAGATGGCGCCGTTTGAAGCACTTTATGGTAGAAAGTGCAGGTCTCCGATTTGTTGGAGTGAAGTGGGGGATAGACAGATTACGGGTCCGGAGATAATACAAGAAACTACCTAGAAGATCATCCAAATTCAACAAAGGTTGAAAACCGCCCAAAGTCGACAAAAGAGCTACGCTGACATTAAAAGAAAAGATATAGAATTTGAAATTGGAGAGATGGTCATGCTTAAAGTTGCACCTTGGAAAGGCGTTGTTCGATTTGGTAAACGAGGGAAATTAAATCCAAGGTATATTGGACCATTCAAGATTATTGATCGTGTCGGACCAGTAGCTTACCGACTTGAGTTACCTCAACAACTCGCAGCTGTACATAACACTTTTCACATCTCGAATTTGAAGAAATGTTTTGCTAAAGAAGATCTCACTATTCCGTTAGATGAAATCCAAATCAACGAAAAACTTCAATTTATCGAAGAACCCGTCAAAATAATGGATCTTGAGGTTAAAAGACTTAAGCAAAACAAGATACCAATTGTTAAGGTTCGATGGAATGCTCTTAGAGGACCCGAGTTCACCTGGGAACGAGAAGATCAGATGAAGAAGAAATACCCGCATTTATTTCCAGAAGATACGTCAACACCTCCAACTGCTTAAAATTTCGGAACGAAATTTATTTAACGAGTAGGTACTGTAGTGACCCGAACTTTTCCATGTTTATATATATATTAAATGAAATTGTTATTTACATGATTAAGTGCTTCCAACATGTTAAGCAATCAAACTTGTTAAGACTTGATTAATTGAAATAGGTTTCATATAGACAATTGACCACCCAAGTTGACCGGTGATTCACGAACGTTAAAACTTGTAAAAACTATACGATGACATATATATGGTTATATATATAGTTAACATGATTTTATTATAAGTATGTATCTCATTTGGTATTTTAACAATGAGTTATATACATAAAAATGAGACTATTAATTTAAGAAACTCGAAAACGATATATATAACGATTATCGTTATAACAACGACTTACTAGGTAGAGATATTGATACACTTGGTTAATTATGTTAAATGATAATTAAATATATTATTAAGTGTATTAACAATGAAATACATATGTAAAAATAAGACTACTAACTTAATGATTTCGAAACGAGACATATATGTAACGATTATCGTTGTAACGACATTTAACTGTATATACATCATACTAAGATATATTATATATCATAATATCATAATAATATAACAATTTAACATCTCATTTGTTATAATAAACAATGGGTTAACAACATTCAACAAGATCGTTAACCTAAAGGTTTCAAAACAACATTTACATGTAACGACTAACGATGACTTAACGACTCAGTTAAAATGTATATACATGTAGTGTTTTAATATGTATTCATACACTTTTGAAAGACTTCAAGACACTTATCAAAATACTTCTATTTACCAAAAATTCTTACAATTACATCCTCGTTCAGTTTCATCAACAATTCTACTTGTATGCACCCGTATTCGTACTAGTACAATACATAGCTTTTAGATGTATGTACTATTGGTATATATACTCCAATGATCAGCTCTTAGCAGCCCATGTGAGTCACCTAACACATGTGGGAACCATCATTTGGCAACTAGCATGAAATATCTCATAAAATTACAAAAATATGAGTAATCATTCATGACTTATTTACATGAAAACAAAATTACATATCCTTTATATCTAATCCATACACCAACAACCAAAAACACCTACAAACACTTTCATTCTTCAATTTTCTTCATCTAATTGATCTCTCTCAAGTTCTATCTTCAAGTTCTAAGTGTTCTTCATAAATTCTAAAAGTTCTAGTTTCATAAAATCAAGAATACTTCCAAGATTGCAAGTTTACTTCCAAGTTTTCTAAATCCATTCCAAGTAATCATCCAATATCAAGAAACCTTTGTTACTTACAGTAGGTTATCTTTCTAATACAAGGTAATAATCATATTCAAACTTTAATTCAATTTCTATAACTATAACAATCTTATTTCGAGTGGAAATCTTACTTGAAATTGTTTTCGTGTCATGATTCTGCTTCAAGAACTCTCAAGCCATCCAAGGATCCTTTGAAGCTTGATCTATTTTTCTCATTTACAGTAGGTTTATCCAAGGAACTTGAGGTAGTAATGATGTTCATAACATCATTCGATTCATACATATAAAGCTATCTTATTCGAAGGTTTAAACTTGTAATCACTAGAACATACGTTAGTTAATTCTAAACTTGTTCGCAAATAAAAGTTAATCCTTCTAACATGACTTTTTAAAATCAACTAAACACATGTTCTATATCTATATGATATGCTAACTTAATGATTTAAAACCTGGAAACACGAAAAACACCGTAAAACCGGATTTACGCCGTCGTAGTAAGACCGCGGGCTGTTTTGGGTTAGTTAATTAAAAACTATGATAAACTTTGATTTAAAAGTTGTTATTCTGGGAAAATGATTTTTATTATGAACATGAAACTATATCCAAAAATTATGGTTAAACTCAAAGTGGAAGTATGTTTTCTAAAATGGTCATCTAGACGTCGTTCTTTCGACTGAAATGACTACCTTTACAAAAACGACTTGTAACTTATTTTTCGGACTATAAAACTATACTTTTTCTGTTTAGATTCATAAAATAGAGTTCAATATGAAACCATAGCAATTTGATTCACTCAAACAGATTTAAAATGAAGAAGTTATGGGTAAAACAAGATTGGATAATTTTTCTCATTTTAGCTACGTGAAAATTGGTAACAAATCTATTCCAACCATAACTTAATCAACTTGTATTGTATATTATGTAATCTTGAGATACCATAGACACGTATACAATGTTTCGACCTATCATGTCGACACATCTATATATATTTCGGAACAACCATAGACACTCTATATGTGAATGTTGGAGTGAGCTATACAGGGTTGAGGTTGATTCCAAAATATATATAGTTTGAGTTGTGATCAATACTGAGATACGTATACACTGGGTCGTGGATTGATTCAAGATAATATTTATCGATTTATTTCTGTACATCTAACTGTGGATAACTAGTTGTAGGTTACTAACGAGGACAGCTGACTTAATAAACTTAAAACATCAAAATATATTAAAAGTTTTGTAAATATATTTTGAACATACTTTGATATATATGTATATATTGTTATAGGTTCGTGAATCAACCAGTGGCCAAGTCTTACTTCCCGACGAAGTAAAAATCTGTGAAAGTGAGTTATAGTCCCACTTTGAAAATCTAATATTTTTGGGATGAGAATACATGCAGGTTTTATAAATGATTTACAAAATAGACACAAGTACGTGAAACTACATTCTATGGTTGAATTATCGAAATCGAATATGCCCCTTTTTATTAAGTCTGGTAATCTAAGAATTAGGGAACAGACACCCTAATTGACGCGAATCCTAAAGATAGATCTATTGGGCCTAACAAACCCCATCCAAAGTACCGGATGCTTTAGTACTTCGAAATTTATATCATATCCGAAGGGTGTCCCGGAATGATGGGGATATTCTTATATATGCATCTTGTTAATGTCGGTTACCAGGTGTTCACCATATGAATGATTTTTATCTCTATGTATGGGATGTTGTGATGACCCAGAAATTTCTGACCAAATTTAAACTTAATCTTTGTACGATTAATATTTCTGACACGATAAGCAAAGTCTGTAAAACTGAATCTCAAAATTTTTGAACTACTTTCATATATTCAAATACCTTTCGGTTGTTCTTGACGATTCGCGAACAATTATATGTACATATATATATATATATATATATATATATATATATATATATATATATATATATATATATATATATATATATATATATATATATTCTATAACTTGAAAACGTAACAATGTATTAATTGTTTGATACCGTACATTAAACTTATTGGTTTAAATATTTATTTGAATATATATGAAAAGTTGGAATATTAATTGTATGAATAACTTGCGACGTATATTTAAAACGTGTTTATGAATGTTGAAAATATATATTAACTTGGTCATAAAACGATTTGTTATTATATATATATTAACAAATAGCGAGACAATGATTTATAGAAGTAAATGACCAAAACACTCGAAAGTTTAAGATACACTTAGAATGATATAGTTTATTGATAATTTAAGACTATATTTTAACAAAGGTACGAGTCACAAAACGTAAATTGCGAGTTTTCTAAGCGTACGAAAATGCGTTCGAGAAACCGAAACCGGGACATAAGTCGAGTGACAACGTACGAGTCATCGGAACGAAAATTACAAGTCAACTATGCACATGAATTTAATATAATATATAATTAATTATTTAAATTATATATATTATATATATTATATTTAATTATGTCGACAAACAAGAAAACAAAAAATATGTGAGCTGGATCTGACGGCCATGCGATCGCATGAGAAATAGGCATAAAACCCATGTGATCGCATGGGCATCAGATTTCAAAAAGTTGCCTATAAAAGTCTAGTTTCTGCTCGAATTCTTTTACACATATACTCTGTAAGTATTTAATTATTATAATTATAATTATAATAATAATAATAATTATTATTATTATTATTATTATTATTATTATTATTATTATTATTATTAAGATTATTATTATTATTATTAATCTTAATATTTTTAGTAATATTATACATAAAATATTACAACGAGGTCATGAGCGTGTCACTTTCAAAACAAGCTTCAAACGGGATAGAACTAAGGAAATTATGGGTTATAGCTATGGAGGTTATGGGTAATGTTCATGGGTATTGTTCGCAAGTCAAACCTAGTATTTATCATCTCTGTTGCGTCTACGTACTTTCCTGCAATATTGAATCTCAATATTGATACGTGAGCATTCATATCTTATCTTTTATATATTAATAGTGTATACATGTCTAGTGCTCGAGTATATATTTATAAATGCTTGTATGCTAAATTTTGTAGTTAAACAGTTTATAATGAATCACGAATTAAATACATATATTACTGGTAAAAGGTATATGATATACATGTTTTCGGAAAGCTGGTGAAAAATCAATAACTTTTCATTTAGAAATCGCGTAATTTCGATGAACGAATCAAAAGATATGGTCAACTGAATTATAATTGACGTTAATTGGAATTGCTTTTAAATCTGCAATTAATATTTAAACAACCTGTTTATGATATTGATAAAATACTACTAGCCAAGTAAATGAATCCTTATATAAGGCACGTCTCGTTTTGTTGAACAATTGTCAAAATTGACTTTTTGAAATGACTTTTGATAACTTTTGTATGTCGATCTCGAGCATTAGGATTGTGATACACTATGACCCAACCTAGTTTATTAGACATGTATTGACCAACATATGTTCTCTAGGTTGAGATCTACGGTTAATCTTGCATTCCGAGTTACGGTCACTTTTTGATGAATGACCTTATGTGCTGCTAAGGTGAGTTTCATATGATCCCTTTTACTCAATATATTTTTGGGCTGAGAATACATGTGACTGTTTATAAATACTAAAAATACTAGATTTATATGCATGAGTTTCATTTGCTCCCTTTTTAATTGCTTTTGCAATATATATTTTTGGGCTGAGAATACATGCACTTTATTTAAACGCAATGGATACAAGTACATACTAAATTCTACACCGAGTTTGAACCGAAAATCCCTTAGCTTTGGTAACTAGTAACTGCCAGTTATAAGAACTGGTGGGCGCGAGTAGTAGTATATGGATCCATAGGGCTTGATATCCCCGTCCGAGCTAGAGCACTAGCCTTTTAACGGACGTATGCTATTTGAGAAGCGTACACGTTGGTTTGCGTGTATTATTAAGATGATTATACAAAGGGTATAAATTATATATACGTTAAGTTTAGTTACCAGGGTGCTCAATTTCGTAGAATATTTTGATAAACGTTTCTGGATGAAACAACTAAAATCTTGTGATCCACCTTTATATACAGATTATGCGCAACATTAAAACTATGAACTCACCAACCTTTGTGTTGACACTTGTTAGCATGTTTATTCTCAGGTTCCCTAGAAGTCTTCCTCTGTTTGCTTATATGATAGACAAGCTATGTGCATGGAGTCTTACATGGCATATTTTTCAAGAAAACGTTGCATTTACCAAATCATCACCATGTATCTTATTTTGACTGCATTGTCAACAAAAGTACTGTTGTAAACTATTATTTACGGTGATTGTCTATATGTAGAAATCATCAGATGTCGAAAACCTTTGATTTAAATATTCATATATGGTTTGCCTTTTCAAAAGAATGCAATGTTTATAAAACGTATCATATAGAGGTCAAATACCTCGCAATGAAATCGATGAATGACGTATTCATCCATATGGATTTGGAGTGATCGTCACAGTTGGTATCAGAGCGTTGGTCCTAGTGAACCAGGTCTTGCATAAGTGTGTCTAACTGATAGTTGCTAGGATGCATTAGTAAGTCTGGACTTCGACTGTGTCTGCATGTCAAAAGTTTTGCTTATCATTTCTTGTCATAAATTACCTGTCTATCATCTTAAGTCTAAACACGTCTTATTGCATTGATTGCATAGATAGTGTATAGACAAAATTCATATCTTGGCATATCTATTACAGTAAACTTTGACTGCCATCTTCCGAAAATTTCTCCGTAATTTACGGGATTTTGGTATTATATATACATATGTAAATTATGTATTGAAGAGTATCAATCTAAATTCTATAATCTATTTCATATCAAAAATCATCTCTCTAATTATACAAGATGGATCCCGTATCTAGTTCAAATTCCTTAAATTCCGACAGCTATTCCGATATGGATATTCACCTGAACTCTGAAGAAAGTGTAACCGGAATGGATCAACCAATCAGCCATCACCTATTCTGGATGAATTGGGGATGGGTTCGTAGCCTACTTAATCATTGGAGACAAGAAGAAGGTGATCCCTTCCATCCACCACATTCACCTCTTGGCGAAGAACCTGAAGCACTTACCGGCGAACCTATTCGTAATACTATTTTCTCTCTCATTTCCAGAGTATCTCATCATGATTATATACTATCCCATATTATAAATCTTATTTATCTGATCGTCCGAACCACCGATCATCCCAGTATAATAGAAGAAGTCAACGAGCTTCGTTCTCGGGTAGTGGCTTTGGAGAATATGGTGCAAGGGTTACGAACACCAGCAGCAGCACCCGCAGCATAACCGGTACCACCATCATCCACACCAACAGGATCATTACCACCACCAACAACCACATCCGCATCACACGCCTCAACATCACAATCTGTACCTCGAATATCCACATCATACGCACCATAGGTACCAAGAAGTACCAGCAACAACAAACGATGAAGTATGGATTCATAACATCATTGGAGAAACATTCTACGGCGATTATGTAATTTCTAAAGTTTAGAGATTATCTATTCTAGCCTTAACCTTAAATCAGATAGAGTAGAAACCCTTATCCGAATGGTGTAAGATACAAGCTAGACTTGTTTTACCCATAACATCAACAGTACCCTTAGCCTCACCAGCACAGTCAGTGCTGTCAACATCGTCAGAATCAGCAGCACCTCTAACATCACAAGCTCTGTCAGTTCAAGAAAGCACCGTGGACATCATTACGAGTCAACAACGAGTATATTGTATCAATGAGTTATGAAGTAATAACACAATTCATCTAAAGAATTTATATGTATATCTTATATATATAAATTTTAAAACCATCATGAATCTTTTCGTACTAAGCTATTACGTGTGAACTTTAAGGGGTAGATACTACTCGGTTAATTCATATTACTAATATGCTATGATGTACATCCTTCGTTAACAACTTAACCATCGTTAACTACAAATATCCGTTTCAACTCAATGAATTCCATTTCATAATGAACTTAGTGTATTAATCAGTTACATGTTTGATTTTACACTTTTATCTTCGATGTACTCGAAACTTTCTAGAAAACATCATTTATATCTTATGAAGTTCATAAGAATTCCACGAGCATCAACATCCTTCACCGAGGAATAAGAATAAATAATGAAGTATTGATTTCATTAGTGAAATACTCTGCGAAGATTATGTAATCCTTAATGTTTTAGAGATTATTCATTCAATTCAAAAATCAAATGAGCTTAATATGATATTAACTCATCAAATCTGTATTACATCTGAAGAAAATATACATACATATATTTTCATAAAGACGGTAATAAAAAAAATTCTTTTGTACAAAGTATTAATTGTGAAATCTTTAACGGGTAGGTAATACTCGGGAAATATATAAGTTCACAATTAATATATTATACTGTACATTCTTCAACTTTGATTCAAAAATTATTAACTATGCTCACAGCGATATACAATCGTTTCCATACAAATTCAATTACATATTCTGATTTTGAAAAATCAGAATCCAAGCCAAGATTTAACAAAAAACATCACTCTTAGATTCTTACATCTTTCAAATGCTATACTTTGACTTCAAAACTGTGCTAGAACATCACTTCTATTCATAAACCCAGAAGAAAAAAAATTATATCGTTCAAAATTCTAGAACATCATATGTATCTTGACAATTACAATCTTCATGCAAACCCTTCAAACTTTTGAAAACACCTCGGATTGATAACCAATGATTCGGTTATGATAACTTTGAATGCTGATGAAGCAGCAAAAACTGTAAACGACCTTAACAGCCAAAAGTTTGATGAAAAAGAATAGTGTGTTGGCAAAGCTCAGAAAAAAAGAAGGTTTGGAACTGGAAAACGGATTGAGCAAGTATGAAGGAGGCTGTGGATAAATCACAAAGACTAAACCTGCCTTCAAAGAATCCAAATTATTCAGTATCTGCTGAAGCCATTAACGAATACCTTGCTTCCGAATCTAAACCCTTGCGGACAATATTCTTCATCATCCTCTGATATTAAAAATTCTAAGATATCATCGTATCTTTCATTATAAATATCCTCCATATTTCTGGAGATAATTCCATAATCATTCTTATCGAAAATCAATTTTCTCCTTGCGATATCTGTGTAACATCATAAAAAAAAAACTATTTTAGTTTCTAAATTCTGAAACCTTCGAGTTTAAAATATGAATATTTTTGAAGAGGTGTTGGGAACTGAAGCATGAGTTAGTATAATATAATGACACTTGATCAACGTGATTATATTACAGTAAGTCATGCTGAGTTTCTAATAGAACGTGATAAAGGTTCACAGATCATACCCTCATTATAAACCATGTTACATAACTCTTTCATTCTATTTAACCTCTAAACTATCAAGAAAATATTTTCTATCTTTTTTGAGGTATTCTGGTAATTTGACAAGTCAGATTGTGCTATTACCGTTTCTTTTTAGAACATTAATTATGTTCATTCCGAAATTCATACCTACGAATTCTGGACCTTTATTCGCTTCATTTAAAGTCGGGAAGATAAAACAAAAGCATGAAGCTTCAAAATATCAATGGGAGTATATATAAATCACAGTAAATTGGAGAGAGTATTAACTGTGGATGTCAATGATTATGGAAAGGCAGAAGCAGAGACATCGAAATATAAGGGAAGATATAAACCCAACAACCACCCAGAAATTACAAACCGTGTATATCAATGCGTATAGCAATATAAAGACACGGGAGAATAAAAAACACTATAACTCCAAGGTAATGGGAGAAGAAAATAACTTCCTCCGGTGGTAGATGAAAAAGAAGAATGACATATATGAAAGTTAGGTGTATATCAAGAATCAGAACTGGATGAAGCATTTTTCACAATCTTTTGAAAATAGGAAATGAGGAAGAAGATGTAAGAGTGATGAAAATAATGAAACGGAAGAGGTCAATTTATAGCGAAATATCAAACATAGTAATCGAGGCAAATTACGCATTTAATCAAAAGAAATCTTAATTTCCTTAAATTCCGAAGAATCAAATCTTATTTAGATTATGAAGATTTTCTATTCCTTAAATTACGAAAATCAATCGTTAATATGTCAAGAGTTAAGACGAATCTCTATTCTTCATTTCACTCTTTTACGATAACTTCTCTCATACGCTTCTAATAATCGGATTGTTTTATCCATATTATTCAACGGTGATAAAACTCTATTTATCAACACATATATGTCATGAAAACATTTTTATTGTTAGTCATGACGACCTCACTCAAATTTCAGGACGAAATTTCTTTAACGGGTAGGTACTGTGATGACCCGGAAATTTCTGACCAAATTTAAACTTAATCTTTGTACGATTAATATTTCTGACACGATAAGCAAAGTCTGTAAAACTGAATCTCAAAATTTTTGAACTACTTTCATATATTGAAATACCTTTCGGTTGTTCTTGACGATTCGCGAACAATTATATGTATATATATATATATATATATATATATATATATATATTCTATAACTTGAAAACGTAACAATGTATTAATTGTTTGATACCGTACATTAAACTTATTGTTTTAAATATTTATTTGAATATATATGAAAAGTTGGAATATTAATTGTATGAATAACTTGCGACGTATATTTAAAACGTGTTTATGAATGTTGAAAATATATATTAACTTGGTCATAAAACGATTTGTTATTATATATATATTAAAAAATAGTGAGACAATGATTTATAGAAGTAAATGACCAAAACACTCGAAAGTTTAAGATACACTTAGAATGATATAGTTTATTGATAATTTAAGACTATATTTTAACAAAGGTACGAGTCACAAAACGTAAATTGTGAGTTTTCTAAGCGTACGAAAATGCGTTCGAGAAACCGAAACCGGGACATAAGTCGAGTGACAACGTACGAGTCATCGGAACGAAAATTACAAGTCAACTATGCACATGAATTTAATATAATATATAATTAATTATTTAAATTATATATATTATATATATTATATTTAATTATGTCGACAAACAAGAAAACAAAAAATATGTGAGCTGGATCTGACGGCCATGCGATCGCATGAGAAATAGGCATAAAACCCATGCGATCGCATGGGTATCAGATTTCAAAAAGTTGCCTATAAAAGTCCAGTTTCTGCTCGAATTCTTTTACACATATACTCTGTAAGTATTTAATTATTATAATTATAATTATAATAATAATAATTATTATTATTATTATTATTATTATTATTATTATTATTATTATTAAGATTATTATTATTATTATTAATCTTAATATTTTTAGTAATATTATACATAAAATATTACGACGAGGTCATGAGCGTGTCACTTTCAAAACAAGCTTCAAACGGGATAGAACTAAGGAAATTATGGGTTATAGCTATGGAGGTTATGGGTAATGTTCATGGGTATTGTTCGCAAGTCAAACCTAGTATTTATCATCTCTGTTGCGTCTACGTACTTTCCTGCAATATTGAATCTCAATATTGATACGTGAGCATTCATATCTTATCTTTTATATATTAATAGTGTATACATGTCTAGTGCTCGAGTATATATTTATAAATGCTTGTATGCTAAATTTTGTAGTTAAACAGTTTATAATGAATCACGAATTAAATACATATATTACTGGTAAAAGGTATATGATATACATGTTTTCGGAAAGCTGGTGAAAAATCAATAACTTTTCATTTAGAAATCGCGTAATTTCGATGAACGAATCAAAAGATATGGTCAACTGAATTATAATTGACGTTAATTGGAATTGCTTTTAAATCTGCAATTAATATTTAAACAACCTGTTTATGAGATTGATAAAATACTACTAGCCAAGTAAATAAATCCTTATATAAGGCACGTCTCGTTTTGTTGAACAATTGTCAAAATTGACTTTTTAAAATGACTTTTGATAACTTTTGTATGTCGATCTCGAGCATTAGGATTGTGATACACTATAACCCAACCTAGTTTATTAGACATGTATTGACCAACATATGTTCTCTAGGTTGAGATCTACGGTTAATCTTGCATTCCGAGTTACGGTCACTTTTTGATGAATGACCTTATGTGCTGCTAAGGTGAGTTTCATATGATCCCTTTTACTCAATATATTATTGGGCTGAGAATACATGTGACTGTTTATAAATACTAAAAATACTAGATTTATATGCGTGAGTTTCATTTGCTCCCTTTTTAATTGCTTTTGCAATATATATTTTTGGGCTGAGAATACATGCACTTTATTTAAACGCAATGGATACAAGTACATACTAAATTCTACACCGAGTTTGAACCGAAAATCCTTTAGCTTTGGTAACTAGTAACTGCCAGTTATAAGAACTGGTGGGCGCGAGTAGTAGTATATGGATCCATAGGGCTTGATATCTCCGTCCGAGCTAGAGCACTAGCCTTTTAACGGACGTATGCTATTTGAGAAGCGTAAACGTTGGTTTGCGTGTATTATTAAGATGATTATATAAAGGGTATAAATTATATATACGTTAAGTTTAGTTACCAGGGTGCTCAATTTCGTAGAATATTTTGATAAACGTTTCTGGATGAAACAACTGAAATCTTGTGATCCACCTTTATATACAGATTATGCGCAACATTAAAACTATGAACTCACCAACCTTTGTGTTGACACTTGTTAGCATGTTTATTCTCAGGTTCCCTAGAAGTCTTCCGCTGTTTGCTTATATGATAGACAAGCTATGTGCATGGAGTCTTACATGGCATATTTTTCAAGAAAACGTTGCATTCACCAAATCATCACCATGTATCTTATTTTGACTGCATTGTCAACGGAAGTACTGTTGTAAACTATTATTTACGGTGATTGTCTATATGTAGAAATCATCAGATGTCGAAAACCTTTGATTTAAATATTCATATATGGTTTGCCTTTTCAAAAGAATGCAATGTTTATAAAACGTATCATATAAAGGTCAAATACCTCGCAATGAAATCGATGAATGACGTATTCGTCCATATGGATTTGGAGCGATCGTCACAGATGTGTATTGAAATATGAAATCTTGTGGTCTATTGTTACGATTTGATATATATAGGTTAAACCTATAACTCACCAACATTTTTGTTGACGTTTAAAGCATGTTTATTATCAGGTGAATACTAAGAGCTTCCGTTGTTGCATACTAAAATAAGGACAAGATTTGGAGTCCATGTTTGTATGATATTGTGTAAAAACTGCATTCAAGAAACTGATTTCGATGTAACATATTTGTATTGTAAACCATTATGTAATGGTCGTGTGTAAACAGGATATTTTAGATTATCATTATTTGATAATCTACGTAAAGCTTTTTAAACCTTTATTTATGAAATAAAGGTTATGGTTTGTTTTAAAAATGAATGCAGTCTTTGAAAAACGTCTCATATAGAGGTCAAAACCTCTCAACGAAATCAATTAATATAGAACGTTTTTAATCAATAAGAACGGGACATTTCACAAGTATGTTCAAGTGTTCATGAGATATATTCTCCTCCTTGAGAGCCTCATCTTGGGCTGCTCGGATCTGACTGTTGAGATTCGAATGGATGGTGATGTTCAGAGCCCGTACACGAAGAGGTGCCATCCTCTCCTTTTGGCTCAAAGCGTCAGCTACAACATTGGCCTTGCCAGGATGATAGCGAAGTTCAAAATCATAGTCGTTCAGCATCTCGATCCATCGACGTTGTCTCATATTCAGTTGCTTCTGATCGAAGATGTGCTGGAGACTCTTGTGATCGGTGAAGATAGTACTTTTCGTTCCATACAAATAGTGTCTCCACAATTTGAGTGCAAAGACAACGGCTCCAAGTTCAAGATCGTGAGTAGTGTAGTTCCGCTCGTGAATCTTCAATTGACGGGAGGCGTAAGCGATAACCTTTGTGTGTTGCATCAGTACACAACCAAAACCACTTTTGGATGCATCGCAATAAACGACGAAATCGTCACTGCCTTCAGGAAGTGATAAGATAGATGCGGTGGTTAACTTCTTCTTCAAGGTTTGAAATGCTGATTCGTGTGCGGGTTCCCAAATGAACTTCTTCCCTTTGTGAGTCAGCGCGGTCAAAGGACGCGCAATTAGAGAAAATCCCTCAATAAACCTTCGGTAGTAACCGGCGAGACCTAGGAATTGGCGAATGTGAGTCAGAGTAGTGGGGGTCTCCCACTTGCTGATAGCTTCAATCTTGGTGGGATCAACTTTGATACCCTGTTCGCTCACAACATGACCCAGAAACTGGACTTCCTTCAACCAAAATTCACATTTGGAAAATTTCGCATAAAGTTGCTCTTGTGTCAAGAGTTCAAGCACTAGTCGGAGGTATTGCTCATGCTCTTCTTCGCTCTTAGAGTAGATGAGGATATCATCTATGAAGACGATAACGAACTTATCCAGGTATGGCTTGCAGACACGATTCATGAGATCCATGAATACGGCAGGTGCGTTGGTCAATCCGAACGGCATCACGAGAAACTCATAATAACCATAACGAGTTCTGAACGCAGTCTTCATCACATCACTCTCCTTCACCCTCAACTGGTGATAACCGGATCGCAAATCGATCTTAGAGTAAACGCTCGATCCTTGTAGTTGATCAAAAAGATCGTCAATTCGGAGAAGAGGATACCGATTCTTGATCGTCAATTTGTTGAGTTCACGGTAGTCGATACACATACGGAAGGATCCATCCTTCTTCTTCACAAATAAAACAGGTGCACCCCAAGGCGAGAAACTGGGTTGGATAAATCCACGGTCTAACAGCTCTTGTAGTTGACTTTGTAATTCTTGCATTTCAGAAGGTGCGAGTCTATAAGGTGCACGAGCTACAGGTACAGCTCCTGGCACTAAGTCGATCTGAAACTCTACTGCTCTCGGCGGCGGTAATCCAGGCAATTCTTTAGGGAAGACATCGGAAAATTCATTCACAATTCGAACGTCGTTCACACTCTTCACCTCGGTTTCTACCGTTTTCACATGCGCTAGGACAGCAAGACGTCCCTTCTTCATGATCTTTTGTGCTTTCACACAACTAATGAGGTTCAGCTTCGAGGTACATCTCTCTCCGTAAATGATCAGTGGCTCACCATCTCCTTGTGGTATACGAAGAGCTTTATCTCCACAGATAATATCGGCCCTTATCTTGGTCAACCAATCCATACCGACGATCACGTCAAAACTTCCCAATTTGATGGGTATCAAATCAATTTTGAAATCTGCACCAGCTATGTTGATAATAGCTCCTCGACTAATATGGTCAACTTTCTCAAGTTTTCCATTGGCGACCTCGACAAGTATACTCTCTTTTAAAGGGACTAACGACCAATTAATCTTATCGCAAAAATGTCTACATACATAACTTCTGTCGGCACCAGTATCAAATAGGACAGAAGCTAAAAGATTGTTGATAGTGAATATACCTGTCACCAAGTCGGGATTCTCGCGGGCGTACCTTGCATTAACATTGAAAGCTCTACCACGGGGTGGCCCGCCGTCTTTTCTTTTGTTGGGGCACGCATTTCTGAAATGGCCCGTTTGTCCGCATTCGTAGCACTTTTTCGGTCCATTGGGATTCGCCTTCACATTCAGGGTGGTGACCTTGCAGTCTTTACCGATATGTCCAGTCCGTTGGCACTTTTTACAAACAACGTTACAATACCCAGTATGGTGCTTGTAGCACCGCTTGCATTGTGGTAAGGTTCCCTTGTAGTTCGAGTTTGAGTTGGTGTTCGGATTGGGGTTTCCACCGTTGTTGTTTCCTCTGAAACCCTCATGTCGTTTCGCCGGGTTTTGGTCATAGGTCCTTCCCATGTTGTTATCCCATTTGCGCTTCTCACTACTACCCGCTTCAGATTTAGCCTTCTCCGATTCATCGATGATAATTTGGTTCATTAAAGTATGCGCCATGCGCATCGCTTCCGGGACATTGGGTGGTTTGGACGAGGTGACGTTTCCCTTAATGCTCTTAGGAAGTCCCCAGAAGTACCTTTCCATACGCTTGAATTTCGCGGTGACCATTGTCGGACACATCGGGGCTAATTCCAAAAACCTCCGGTTGTAACTATCCAGGTCGTTCCCAACAGCCTTTAACTGCATAAATTCCATCTTCATCTTCTTGATCTCGGTCCTAGGGCAATATTCCTCAATCAGGGCCCCTTTGAACTCCTCTCATGGGGTAACAAACGCCTCATCAATACCTTTTGCTTGGGTCAACATGTTCCACCACGTTAGTGCACCGTCAGACAAAGTGCATGAAGCAAACTTGGTTTTATTCTCCTCTGAACAGTTACTAACTCGAAACACATATTCTAACTTCTCGAACCATCTAGTGAGACCAACCGGCCCCTCCGTTCCACTGAAGTTGTGGGGTTTGCAGCTTTGGAACTCTTTGTATGTGCACCCATTACGAATGGGTTGAATAACTGGTGGTGGTGGCGGTGGAGCTTGGAGGTTCCTTTCTGCTAAAGTTGCGGTGACTCTCTCATTGATCATCTCCTCGATTTGGGCTGCGGTAGGTGTTGATCATCCGTTGGCCATGATGTTCTAAACAAAAATTTTGACTCAAGTCAAAATCCAGTATTCAAATAGTAATAATACAGTATATGGTAACCAACGTGGAATCAACACATCACATGTTTATTAAGTAATGCAATCCAGGTATAAATACCACATAATCATACAGTAACGTAAATAGAACACCGTGCAAGAATTAAATAACACAAAGTTCCATTCATTAATAATAATAAGTTTCATACATTCGCATAGTTTCGTACAATACATAAGTGAAACATAAAACTACAACTAGATTACATAATGAAATCTACTACAAAAGCCCTACGGTGAAGGTGGGTGTAGGATGTCCAATACGTGGGACATCTGGTCCTCGAGCTCAGTTACCCGAGCATGGAGGATCTCCACCTCCCTCATCAGTTCCTCGACAGAGGGAGTGGGTGGGGCAGGTGGTGCAGTCGGTACGGGTGGTGCTGGTGGAGCTGGCTGTGCAGACGGTCCGGCTCCAGAAGTAGAGGCTGCGAAGCGGTAAGGCTTACGGATGAAGGGATCAGCAGGATACGGCACAAGCCGCTTTCAGGCGGTAACCCTACGACGCCGACCATATGCGTCAGTGAATGCTCGACCTCCGTTGATCCCCGAAATAATGGTGCCGTCGAAACGGTACCGCTTCTTCGGCTGGGTGGAGGGTGGCTGAACAAGTGCATCATCAAGGTCCTCCTCGTCGGAGTCATTATCACTAGAGTCGTCTGTGGATGAGTCGTCGGATAAAGGGTCATCAGAATCATGTGGAGGTGGCTGCACGGGTGGTTGTACTGGCTCTCCTCGGGCGGCCATCATCTGTCGGTATCTAAAAGGCGGGATCGGCACCAAACGTCCATCAGGAGCGCGTCGGCACCAATGACGATACTGATTACGGAATGGACCTTCCCCAAATTCCGCGGGAATCACAACACCACCGGGATGGTGCTGTGGCTCCTGAGGTACCGGGGCAAGTGGAGCTGGAATCTCCGGAAGGTCTTGGGCTCCGTCTGCAGTACCCACTGGGGCAGGCGCATGACCACTAGCTCCGGAGGACGAAGCGCCTGGGTCACTAGAGTGTGTCGTCGACGGGATCGGGGGAGCGGCAACAGTGGCAGGTGAAGTGGCTGAAGTGTCTGAATCGTTGCCCAAAATGATAGCAGGTGGAATATCCGACATCTGAACAAGGAAAAATAAATTTTCCATGTCAGTAAGTCATAAAGCAAACACGTATTAGGCCAAGTAACTACAACAGTCTAAATCATGTGTAACAGTAAGTAACATGGCAATAACGACAAGTATCATGCAATCGAAAGCAGATAATAGCATGCAGTAGTGAAATCATGTAATAGCATACGGCATATAGCAGTAAAAGTAAGCAGCAGCATGCAGTAAGTTAAGCGAAAACAAGTAAACTAGCAAGTTGTAGATTAGTCCTATTAGTGAATCCTACTCGGGTCGGTCTTAGACTCACTAATGCAACCTAATTCCCTACAACCAATGCTCTGATACCAAATGTGATGCCCCGTACAAAACCATCGTGTACGAATCATCAACAACAGGATCATTACAAGGTCAAACACTATATGCGTTTTCAAAACAAGTTTGCATTCATGATAAAAGGTGACGTCATAACTAACGCCAAAAGTTTTACATCAAAAGTATGCTTCAATGAACAGAAGCAATCAGTAATTGTACGTGACCCCAATGGTCATTACAAATCATAGTTTCAAAAGTAATAATGTTATGAATGCAAGATAAACAGTTCATGCGGTGATAACTCTAGAGCAGCGGGTGTCTACAGCAAGACTAGTACACAGCGGAAGCTAGCAACCTTAAGCACCTGAGAAAAATATGCTTAAAAACGTCAACACAAAGGTTGGTGAGCTATAGTTTAAGTATAACAGTAATGTAAGGTAGGCTACGAGATTTCAGTGCTACAAAGAGCGTTTCAAAACAGTATGATAAAGTATATGTTTAACCGTGGGCACTTGGTAACTAACTTAACGTTTATACCCCTTGAAAGTACACTTGGCAAGTGCGTATGTATACGAAGTATTAAACACTCGTTAAATGCTAGCGCGACTAGCCCGAGCGGGGATGTCAAACCCTATGGATCCATATCTAAGATTCGCGTTCACCGGTTCAAAAACCAATGACTAAACGTTACCGAGCTAAAGGGAATGTTTATGCCGTTGTATAACCCACACATATATAAAGTTTAAGTACTCGTGCCTAGTATGTAAAACGTAAAAAGCGCATGTATTCTCAATCCCAAAATAGTTAAAGTAAAAAGGGATGCTATAACTCACAGTGGTAAAGTAGTGGTAAAGTCGAGTCGAGAAATAAGCAAGTACGTAGGTCCGGAAAGTCCTCAACCTAAGTTAAATAGTACTAAGTCAGTAAATCGTCCCAAAAGGTTTAAATGTATGTAAATTAGGTCTTAAGGGTCATCATCATTCATCATTAAACAAAAGGTGTAAAGTAAGTTTCGTTTATGAAAGAAGTTTAAAACAAAGGCTGACTTCGATCAGTCACCATGGCCTCTATACCTACTGAAATAAGGTGAGACCAGTGGCCATGGCTCTGTATATGAGTCCTTTAGTTGTGGTAAAAATTCCAGAAGTAAACTCATCTTCGTTTGACCATGGCGACGGTCTAAGTGCGAGTAGGTCAGAATTTTCAGCACAACGTTAAAAGACATAGTGACACTCAGAGGGCCATAAATCCTAAATCGTAACTCGGATTAAGACGAGTCCTAAATGAAAAGTTATCTACTCGAATAGAGCTATCTGAAAATCATCTTTACAGTAGCCCAGATCGTACTGATCAGACCCAGTAACAGTAAAATAGTAGGTTCCAGTGGGATTCTTGGTACTCGATGCTTATCACGGTTCTCATCCTTGATGCATATAGCTTCAAGTGTACAACTCGTTGATATGTTTGCATCATCTTAACCAAGATTTCACCATCATAACACAAGTGCAAGTCTAAGATATGTAGCACAACTCACTTAAGTGTTGCAAGTGTTTTGATGAACCAAAGTTACATCAAAGTCTTAGATTTAACACATACATGAAATATAAAAGTAATATTGAACTACAACTTGAAAGTAAACTAACTAACCAAGATCTTAAGATGTAGAACATAGTTCTTAGTTAGATCTTGAAGATCCAAGACCCAAAGGTCTAGATCTAAAGTTATTAAGTTAAATCCTAAGTAATAAGTATATGAAGTTATAACTAAAGAGTTACACTTCCATGTTCTTGAACTTTCAAGTTAACTTTTGTTCAAGAAAAATGAGATCAAATATAACGACCCTCATTTTTCCATTCTATATTTTTTCAATATTAAATGCCCAAACAATATAACTAAAACTTAATGATCAAACTTTAATCAACAATTGTTAAGTGTTAAGAGTTAGAAAACATATTAATTAACTTTGTGCAATAATTGACAAGTTAATAAAAGATGAAAATAATAAACTGTTAGTCGACACTCGCTACTAATTAAAATTTATGCATTTATGTAATATTATAACTAATAACATGTAAGTAATAAATAAAAAGTGACATTTATATAAATAATAAAACAATTGGGAACTAAATATATACAAGTCATGAATTAGTAAAAAGAAAATAATACTTATCAATGTAGTAAATGTAAAAATAATAATAGTAATAATAATGAGACTAAAGAATCTTAAACCATTACACCCTTATGTTGACTAAAAATAAGGTATAAACTAGTACCACCTATTGTTGACTAAAAAAAAAATTATAAAACTCATTTTATCAACTTTATTTTTCACTATAAATAGCACCCATTTGTTTCATTTCAACTCACACCTCAAAACACACTCTCAACTTGAAAGAAACTCTCCCAAGTCTCAGCAACTATTTTTTTGTAAGTCCTCTAATTAATTTATATAGTTTTTATTAAGTTTTTATATAGTTTTATGCTAGTTTTTATGTTAAAAACTAATTAAATACGAAATTAATTTTAATAAAAAATGTAAATACATGATAATTAGTGTTAAGTATCCTAATGTCTATAAAAATTAGTTTCATGAATTATAAAGTCGGAATAGTATTTATTAAAAATCAAAAACTGATTTTTTTTATAAACCGAAATACATAAATGATTTTTATTAAATAGTAACCGAATTTTTTTGTAAAATTTTATTATAGTCGCTTGCTATATCATATGTAAGGGTAATTATAAATTTTTTTTATAATTAAATTCGCATGTTTAATATTTAATTTGAATTTTCTTCTGAAAACGCTACAGTACCCGATTAAACTGTTTTTTATAATAAAATGAAATTACATGTTACAGCAGGTTTTTAACCATGATAACTATTAAAAACTACTTAATAACTATTAATAAAGTTATAAAAATATTTGTAGAATTAATGGTTATGTATTTCTATTTAATTTTTTTTATTAAAACTAAAAACTACACAATAGTATGATTAAATAGTTAAACTATTTATATAAATGTATAAATAATTTTTCTGACTTTGTTGTAACATTATAAGCATAGAAAAAATATTGGTTGAATTAATTTGGTTCATTTAATAATTAATTCTTTATAAACTTTGTATTATTACAAACCGAAAGGAAAATGGAAAATAAATACTTAAACACCATAACAAAAATCTATAAATTTTTCTTAAGCTTATTTTGATCAGTAGAACATAAGAAAAATATAAAATGTGATGTTTAATTTATTTACCTATTTATTTACATTTTAGCTATTAAAACAATAATAAAAAGTGTTATTTAATACATAAAACTTAATATTAATGTGTATAAAAATTTTATTATGTTTTATACATATTACCTACTGATATTAAATCAATATTACACTTGTTAATATTATTAGATAATTAATTTATGCTATTATTGATCTAAAACAAAATTTAAAATAAATATATATATGTATCCTTACATATATATAATATTTATATATATTGAAACACTTATAAGTAAAATAACTAAAGTGTTGTATTCCTATACACACCTAAAAACATATTGGATCGGTATATTAGACTTGTATAGATCTTAAACTTTCTCGATGTGGATGGAAGCTCGAAAGTCTTAGGTGGAGGGTCTGGATTGACCAATTTAACGGATCCTAGTGCTCAGAAACCTAATGACCTGAAAAGTCCATTTTAAATTGAAAGTGGGTAGATTGGAAGCTTGTCTAATATGCAAAAGCCTTTCCAAAACGATAAACAATCTTTAAACTTACTACACACGAAAATACTTAAACTTATCTTCATACGGGCAAAACATCTAAACTATTCTCAACTTATTCTTAGGTTGACTTATCTTGTGCTTCGATCATCCATACATTCTCTTTAAGGACTACCTTACTTCATCGAATTACTAAGGTGATTTTTATAGCCCCACTTTACTTGAGCTCAATTTACTTTCTTATTGGGGTGAGACACATGCTGCTTTTACTATTTACAATTTAGACACAAGTACCAACTAAAACTATGCTATACCCGGCTATGTCCGACTAAGTCCCTACAGTGATATTTTTAGGTGCTGCGGCATGCTTAGTTATTGGGGGTAGGCCTATCGGGAGTAACGTCCCCGATACATTTGATGTTATCTTTGTATTGCTTGATAATGAAATTAAACCGACAAGTAGAACTAACTTGTCATGGGGCAAACTTGAACGTTTAGTCTAAATATCACGCACTGGCATAACTTTTTGATCCTGCGGGAGATCAACCTTACAAATTAAATCTTGTGGTCTAAAACAAACGGTCAAACTTATTTGTTAAACCTATGAACTTCACTCAACCTTTTGGTTGACACTTTAGCATGTTTTGTCTCAGGTGCTGTTTGATTCAAGCTCTTATACTTACTGCTTATGTGATGCTACTTGGACATAGGATCAAGAGATATCGCATTTATTACTTCTGCATGTGAACATTTCCATTATTGTTATTCCTATCATTGTAACTACGTTTCATTTTCCGCTGCGTGCTCAATAAAGTTTGTTTTATCATTTAGTATTGTTCTCGTATATTATAATATGTTGGTTGATTTGATATTAAGTCACATTTCACCCAGGCCCTAACTGGGGGTGTGACAGATTGGTATCAGAGCAAACCAGGCTGTTATAGAGAACCAGGATTGCATTTTTATGTGTGCCTTACTTGTTAGCTAGGGTGCCTTAGCAATCTAGGAAACTATAACCTTTCCTGCCTTAGACTTAAAGCACTTAGGATTGTCGTATAATCTTAACAATTATGCTTTAATAAACTTGACTCAAAGATTCTAATCAAGGTCTCTTTCCTAATGATAGGATGTCAAGCTCAAGCGTTAACAAGCCCAACAAAGCAACTCACAACCCTACCACCGAAGTAGGTGTTGGACACTCTTCAACTTCGAGACCAGTTCGAAGTCCTCTTTATAGTCCTGCTTCACCACTGCTGAATTATAGCCCGAATACTATTTTAGATTCACATGGGTCTCCTCAATACTACCCAACTCCGAGAACCCAAGATAAGGGAAAACGGCATGAAGAAGTTGGTCCATCAAGGAAGAGAGCCCGATCTCCTTTTTATGATGGTCCTAAGTATGAAATCAT
Organism: Rutidosis leptorrhynchoides; assembly: GCF_046630445.1. Taxonomy (NCBI): domain Eukaryota; kingdom Viridiplantae; phylum Streptophyta; class Magnoliopsida; order Asterales; family Asteraceae; genus Rutidosis; species Rutidosis leptorrhynchoides. Next base: position 480,899,624 of record NC_092333.1, read on the forward strand.
GAGATTACGAAACGATACCGAGAGAAACATTGGAGGTCTACTTCGCCACATGGAAAGAGTGGATCGTCGAATGAAGAAACTTATGAAAGAAAACGTCGAGCTAAGAAAGGAGTTGCTGATGCTAAAGTGCGAGGAAGAACGCAACACTCGCTGGGGAAAGCAATCACTTTCTTACCTCAAGGAGGATGTTGATGTCCGAATGAAAATGGAGAAAGGTCGAGTCGACGAACAACTTGCCATAAGAGAGTACAACACTAATGCCGTAAACAGTCGTGTTACCAACCTTTATGACAACTTCGAGTATCTCTATGAGAAACAAAAGACGAAAAATGAGAAAGTTGAGGAGTTTATGAAGAAGGTTGGAGACGAAATATGAAGACTACTTCAATCTTAATATTTCCTAGTTATTTTTCCTATTTTCCATCTATGTAAAGGCTGTGCCTTAAACAATTTCTATTTCCGAATCGTGTAATAAAGGCTTATTTAATGCCTCGTTCTAATAATATAAAGTGTTTTATTAATATCATGCGATATCAATACTTTAGTTTATTCATACTTGTGATTACTCAAACTTATAACTTGTTAAACTTATCAAACATATGTTCACTTTTATGTAGTGACATCATGGTTCGTTCAGCTGCACCTACCGTTAACAACGTTGTGTTAACTACTGAGCAATTCCAACAGTTACTCGCTGCTGCCCAAGGCAACGCCCAAGCTAATCATGCTAATACTCAACCAAAACCTTGTTCCTACAAGGACTTTACAAACTGTCACCCTCCCGCTTTTAAGGGAAACGAAGAAGCTGTCGAACTAGTTCGTTGGTTCGAAAAGATGGAATCTATTTTCCGTATTTGCAACTGTGGTGATGATGATCGAGTAAAGTATGCCACTAGCTCGTTGGGTGGTAATGCTTTAACTTGGTGGACTGCTTATGCCAAGTCCGTAGGAATTGATAATGCTAATGCAATTCCATGGGACGAACTCAAAAGTATGATGGTCAACAAATTCTGCCCAAGGAGTCAAGTTCAGAAGCTTGAAGCTGAGTTCTGGGAACTCAGGGTCAAGGGTACTGACATTGAGAATTATACCAATCGTTATCTGGAGCTTTCTACTCTATGTCCTGAAATGTTTCCTACTGAAGCTAGAAGAATTGAGCGGTATATTGAAGGTCTTCCCGAGGATGTTCAAGGGAATGTTATTGCTGCTGAGAAGGTTACTTTGGATGCTGTGATTCTCATGGCACAAAATCTCATGTTGGCCAAGAGAAGAAGGGCGTCGGCCAATAAGCAAGTTGAAACCAAGGGTAATGATGGTAAGAGGAAGTTTGAGCCGTCTCAAGGTTCAACTCAGAATGTTAGTAAAAAGCTTATGGATAGTACAAGGACGAATTATAAGGGCACTTATCCTTTTTGTGTTCGTTGTGAAAGGCATCACCCGGGGCAGTGCACTGCCACTTGTTCGTTGTGTAAGAAAGTGGGACACGTAGCTAAGACGTGTAGGACTCCTCCAAATAATAAATCTATTGTTCCTGCCAAAGCTCCTCCTACTTGTTATACTTGTGGGGAAAAGGGACACATTAGTCCAAATTGCCCTAAGAAGAGAGATAATCCTGCTACTGGAGCCAATACTACTGCTGCAAAGGGTCGTGCATTTGTTATTACTGCTGCTGAAGCCCGGGATGAAGATGAGGTCATCACGGGTACGTATCTCGTCAATAATTGCTACGCAACTATTTTATTCGATACTGGTGCCGACCGAAGTTACGTATCTAATGAATTTTGTACCCTATTTACTGAAAAGCCTCAACCCTTAGAAACTAAACGATTAGTAGAAGTAGCCAATGGAAAGATCATGAAAGTTGATAAAATTTATAAAAACTGCAACCTAATCTTAGCCAGCAAAGAATTTAAGATAGACCTTTTGCCGGTCGAGCTAGGAAGTTTCGATGTCGTAGTTGGAATGGATTGGTTACGTCCATTAAGAGCTGCGATCATGTGTTACGATAAAACCGTTCATGTTCCATTAGGAAATGGAGAGACTCTTATTATCCAAGGTGAAAAGAGTGGTTCCAATCTCAATATTATCTCCTGTATTAAAACCCGCAAATACCTTATGAAAGGTTATCCAGCTATTCTAGCCCACGTTAATCTGATTGAATCGAAAGAGAAGCGAATTGAAGATGTACCAGTAGTTAAAGACTTTCCCGATGTGTTTCCTTAAGATCTTCCGGGTATTCCACCTCCTCGACAAGTTGAATTCCAAATTGATTTAACTCCTGGTGCTGCTCCTGTTGCTAAAGCACCATACCGTTTAGCACCTTCCGAAATGAAGGAATTATCCAACCAACTCCAAGAACTATTGGATAAAGGTTTCATTCGTCCAAGCTCGTCCCCTTGGGGAGCTCCTATTCTGTTTGTTAAAAAGAAGGATGGTACATTAAGGATGTGCATTGATTACCGCGAACTTAACAAGCTTACTATCAAGAACCGTTATCCGTTGCCACGTATTGATGATCTATTTGACCAACTTCAAGGGTCAAGTGTTTATTCAAAGATTGATTTAAGATCCGGTTATCACCAACTCAAGGTCAAGGAATCCGATATTCCTAAGACTGCTTTTCGCACTCGTTATGGGCACTATGAATTCTGTGTCATGCCTTTTGGTTTAACTAATGCTCCTGCCGTGTTCATGGACCTCATGAATCGTGTTTGTAAACCGTATCTTGACAAATTTGTCATCGTATTCATTGACGACATCTTGATCTATTCGAAGAATGAGAAAGAGCATGAGCAACATTTGCGCATGATTCTTGAACTCTTACGAAAGGAACAACTTTATGCTAAATTTTCTAAGTGCGAGTTTTGGCTCAAAACCGTACAATTTCTCGGACATGTTGTTGATAGAAACGGAATACATGTCGATCCAGCTAAGATTACTGCTATTCAGAACTGGGAGATACCAAAGACTGCAAAGCATATTCGTCAATTTTTGGGACTTGCCGGTTACTATCGAAGGTTTATAAAAGATTTTTCTCTCATTGCCAAACCTCTTACAAAGCTGACTCAAAAAGGGAAGAAATTTGAGTGGTCCGAAGAATAGGAATCTGCTTTCAAGATTCTGAAGGAGAAGTTGACCACAGCCCCGATTCTTTCTTTACCTGAAGGTACCGACGACTTTGTTGTTTACTGCGATGCCTCAAAGCATGGCTTTGGTTGTGTTTTAATGCAACGAGAGAAGGTTATCGCCTATGCATCTAGACAGTTGAAGAAACATGAAGTAAACTATACCACACATGACCTAGAGTTAGGTGTCGTAGTATTTGCATTAAAGATATGGAGACATTATCTCTATGGTAATCACTTTACGGTGTACACTGACCATAAAAGTCTTCGACACATCTTTGATCAAAAACAGCTGAATATGAGGCAAAGTCGATGGCTCGAGACATTGAACGATTATTATTGTGAGCTGAAATATCATCCTGGCAAGGCGAATGTAGTTGCCGATGCCCTTAGTCGAAAAGACGATATTAAACGTGTTCGTGCTTTAAACCTAAAAATCAAATCGAATCTTATTTCACGAATCTGTGAAGCTCAATTGGAAGCTATTAGACCGACACTTATCGAAGGTGAAGGACCTATTGGTTTTGAGAACCAACTTCAAGTGAAAGCTAATGGTACACGGTACTTTGGCAATAGAATCTGGGTTCCTCGTTTTGGTAATCTTCGCGAACTAGTCTTGGATGAAGCACATAAGACTAGATATTCTATCCATCCCGGTTCCAGTAAGATGTATCACGATGTGAAGGAATTCTACTGGTGGCCTAACATGAAAGCCGATATTGCTACTTATGTTAGTAAGTGTCTCACTTGTTTGAAAGTCAAGGCCGAACATCAAAAGCCTTCTGGTCTGTTGACACAACCCGACATTCCGCAGTGGAAGTGGGAAGGTATCACTATGGACTTCGTTACTAAGTTACCTAAGACTTCGAACGGTAACGATACTATTTGGGTCGTAGTTGATCGTCTTACTAAATCTGCACATTTCATACCGATCAAGGAAACCGACAAGATGGAGAGATTAGCACAGCTTTATATTAAAGAAATCGTCTCACGTCATGGTGTTCCTATCTCGATCATTTCTGATCGCGATAGTCGATTTGTTTCTAGATTTTGGAAAACTTTACAATCTGCTCTTGGAACTCAACTCGACATGAGTACAGCTTATCATCCGCAAACCGATGGTCAAAGTGAACGAACCATTCAAACTATGGAGGATATGCTACGTGCTTGTGCAATCGATTTCGGCAAAGGATGGGATAGACATCTACCTTTGGTTGAATTTTCTTATAATAACAGTTATCACTCCAGCATTAAGGCTGCACCTTTTGAAGCTTTATATGGACGGAAGTGTAGATCCCCTTTGTGTTGGGATGAACTTGAGGACAGACATTTAACTGGTCCTGAAATTATTCACGAAACTACCGAAAAGATCGTTCAAATCAAGCAACGTTTAGAAACTGCCCGTAGCTGACAGAAAAGCTATGCCAATAAGAAACGAAAAGACATCGAATACCAAGTTGGAGATAAAGTCATGTTGAAAGTATCCCCTTGGAAAGGTGTTGTCCGCTTCGGTAAGCGAAGTAAACTCAGTCCACGATATGTTGGACCATTCACAATCACTGAAAGAGTCGGTCCCGTGGCATACCGATTAGAACTGCCAACCAAACTTAGTCAAGTACATGATGTGTTTCATGTCTCAAATCTTAAACGGTGTCTTGCCGATGACACACTCGTTATTCCTCTGGATGATGTTCGCATTGATGAGCAAATGCACTTCGTTGAAGAACCTATAGAAATCATGGAAGGAGAGGTCAAACAAACGCGTAAAAGCAATATACCTATCGTTAAAGTCCGGTGGAATTCGCGTAGAGGCCCCGAATATACCTGGGAACGCAAAGACCATATGAAACGGAAATATCCCCATCTCTTCTCAACTGCTGATGCAAACGAGAAAACTACCTAAAAACTTCGGGACGAAGTTTTCAATAACGGGGAGGTACTATAACGACCCTCATTTTTCCATTCTATATTTTTTCAATATTAAATGCCCAAACAATATAACTAAAACTTAATGATCAAACTTTAATCAACAATTGTTAAGTGTTAAGAGTTAGAAAACATATTAATTAACTTTGTGCAATAATTGACAAGTTAATAAAAGATGAAAATAATAAACTGTTAGTCGACACTCGCTACTAATTAAAATTTATGCATTTATGTAATATTATAACTAATAACATGTAAGTAATAAATAAAAAGTGACATTTATATAAATAATAAAACAATTGGGAACTAAATATATACAAGTCATGAATTAGTAAAAAGAAAATAATACTTATCAATGTAGTAAATGTAAAAATAATAATAGTAATAATAATGAGACTAAAGAATCTTAAACCATTACACCCTTATGTTGACTAAAAATAAGGTATAAACTAGTACCACCTATTGTTGACTAAAAAAAAAATTATAAAACTCATTTTATCAACTTTATTTTTCACTATAAATAGCACCCATTTGTTTCATTTCAACTCACACCTCAAAACACACTCTCAACTTGAAAGAAACTCTCCCAAGTCTCAGCAACTATTTTTTTGTAAGTCCTCTAATTAATTTATATAGTTTTTATTAAGTTTTTATATAGTTTTATGCTAGTTTTTATGTTAAAAACTAATTAAATACGAAATTAATTTTAATAAAAAATGTAAATACATGATAATTAGTGTTAAGTATCCTAATGTCTATAAAAATTAGTTTCATGAATTATAAAGTCGGAATAGTATTTATTAAAAATCAAAAACTGATTTTTTTTATAAACCGAAATACATAAATGATTTTTATTAAATAGTAACCGAATTTTTTTGTAAAATTTTATTATAGTCGCTTGCTATATCATATGTAAGGGTAATTATAAATTTTTTTTATAATTAAATTCGCATGTTTAATATTTAATTTGAATTTTCTTCTGAAAACGCTACAGTACCCGATTAAACTGTTTTTTATAATAAAATGAAATTACATGTTACAGCAGGTTTTTAACCATGATAACTATTAAAAACTACTTAATAACTATTAATAAAGTTATAAAAATATTTGTAGAATTAATGGTTATGTATTTCTATTTAATTTTTTTTATTAAAACTAAAAACTACACAATAGTATGATTAAATAGTTAAACTATTTATATAAATGTATAAATAATTTTTCTGACTTTGTTGTAACATTATAAGCATAGAAAAAATATTGGTTGAATTAATTTGGTTCATTTAATAATTAATTCTTTATAAACTTTGTATTATTACAAACCGAAAGGAAAATGGAAAATAAATACTTAAACACCATAACAAAAATCTATAAATTTTTCTTAAGCTTATTTTGATCAGTAGAACATAAGAAAAATATAAAATGTGATGTTTAATTTATTTACCTATTTATTTACATTTTAGCTATTAAAACAATAATAAAAAGTGTTATTTAATACATAAAACTTAATATTAATGTGTATAAAAATTTTATTATGTTTTATACATATTACCTACTGATATTAAATCAATATTACACTTGTTAATATTATTAGATAATTAATTTATGCTATTATTGATCTAAAACAAAATTTAAAATAAATATATATATGTATCCTTACATATATATAATATTTATATATATTGAAACACTTATAAGTAAAATAACTAAAGTGTTGTATTCCTATACACACCTAAAAACATATTGGATCGGTATATTAGACTTGTATAGATCTTAAACTTTCTCGATGTGGATGGAAGCTCGAAAGTCTTAGGTGGAGGGTCTGGATTGACCAATTTAACGGATCCTAGTGCTCAGAAACCTAATGACCTGAAAAGTCCATTTTAAATTGAAAGTGGGTAGATTGGAAGCTTGTCTAATATGCAAAAGCCTTTCCAAAACGATAAACAATCTTTAAACTTACTACACACGAAAATACTTAAACTTATCTTCATACGGGCAAAACATCTAAACTATTCTCAACTTATTCTTAGGTTGACTTATCTTGTGCTTCGATCATCCATACATTCTCTTTAAGGACTACCTTACTTCATCGAATTACTAAGGTGATTTTTATAGCCCCACTTTACTTGAGCTCAATTTACTTTCTTATTGGGGTGAGACACATGCTGCTTTTACTATTTACAATTTAGACACAAGTACCAACTAAAACTATGCTATACCCGGCTATGTCCGACTAAGTCCCTACAGTGATATTTTTAGGTGCTGCGGCATGCTTAGTTATTGGGGGTAGGCCTATCGGGAGTAACGTCCCCGATACATTTGATGTTATCTTTGTATTGCTTGATAATGAAATTAAACCGACAAGTAGAACTAACTTGTCATGGGGCAAACTTGAACGTTTAGTCTAAATATCACGCACTGGCATAACTTTTTGATCCTGCGGGAGATCAACCTTACAAATTAAATCTTGTGGTCTAAAACAAACGGTCAAACTTATTTGTTAAACCTATGAACTTCACTCAACCTTTTGGTTGACACTTTAGCATGTTTTGTCTCAGGTGCTGTTTGATTCAAGCTCTTATACTTACTGCTTATGTGATGCTACTTGGACATAGGATCAAGAGATATCGCATTTATTACTTCTGCATGTGAACATTTCCATTATTGTTATTCCTATCATTGTAACTACGTTTCATTTTCCGCTGCGTGCTCAATAAAGTTTGTTTTATCATTTAGTATTGTTCTCGTATATTATAATATGTTGGTTGATTTGATATTAAGTCACATTTCACCCAGGCCCTAACTGGGGGTGTGACAGATTGGTATCAGAGCAAACCAGGCTGTTATAGAGAACCAGGATTGCATTTTTATGTGTGCCTTACTTGTTAGCTAGGGTGCCTTAGCAATCTAGGAAACTATAACCTTTCCTGCCTTAGACTTAAAGCACTTAGGATTGTCGTATAATCTTAACAATTATGCTTTAATAAACTTGACTCAAAGATTCTAATCAAGGTCTCTTTCCTAATGATAGGATGTCAAGCTCAAGCGTTAACAAGCCCAACAAAGCAACTCACAACCCTACCACCGAAGTAGGTGTTGGACACTCTTCAACTTCGAGACCAGTTCGAAGTCCTCTTTATAGTCCTGCTTCACCACTGCTGAATTATAGCCCGAATACTATTTTAGATTCACATGGGTCTCCTCAATACTACCCAACTCCGAGAACCCAAGATAAGGGAAAACGGCATGAAGAAGTTGGTCCATCAAGGAAGAGAGCCCGATCTCCTTTTTATGATGGTCCTAAGTATGAAATCATGAGATTACGAAACGATACCGAGAGAAACATTGGAGGTCTACTTCGCCACATGGAAAGAGTGGATCGTCGAATGAAGAAACTTATGAAAGAAAACGTCGAGCTAAGAAAGGAGTTGCTGATGCTAAAGTGCGAGGAAGAACGCAACACTCGCTGGGGAAAGCAATCACTTTCTTACCTCAAGGAGGATGTTGATGTCCGAATGAAAATGGAGAAAGGTCGAGTCGACGAACAACTTGCCATAAGAGAGTACAACACTAATGCCGTAAACAGTCGTGTTACCAACCTTTATGACAACTTCGAGTATCTCTATGAGAAACAAAAGACGAAAAATGAGAAAGTTGAGGAGTTTATGAAGAAGGTTGGAGACGAAATATGAAGACTACTTCAATCTTAATATTTCCTAGTTATTTTTCCTATTTTCCATCTATGTAAAGGCTGTGCCTTAAACAATTTCTATTTCCGAATCGTGTAATAAAGGCTTATTTAATGCCTCGTTCTAATAATATAAAGTGTTTTATTAATATCATGCGATATCAATACTTTAGTTTATTCATACTTGTGATTACTCAAACTTATAACTTGTTAAACTTATCAAACATATGTTCACTTTTATGTAGTGACATCATGGTTCGTTCAGCTGCACCTACCGTTAACAACGTTGTGTTAACTACTGAGCAATTCCAACAGTTACTCGCTGCTGCCCAAGGCAACGCCCAAGCTAATCATGCTAATACTCAACCAAAACCTTGTTCCTACAAGGACTTTACAAACTGTCACCCTCCCGCTTTTAAGGGAAACGAAGAAGCTGTCGAACTAGTTCGTTGGTTCGAAAAGATGGAATCTATTTTCCGTATTTGCAACTGTGGTGATGATGATCGAGTAAAGTATGCCACTAGCTCGTTGGGTGGTAATGCTTTAACTTGGTGGACTGCTTATGCCAAGTCCGTAGGAATTGATAATGCTAATGCAATTCCATGGGACGAACTCAAAAGTATGATGGTCAACAAATTCTGCCCAAGGAGTCAAGTTCAGAAGCTTGAAGCTGAGTTCTGGGAACTCAGGGTCAAGGGTACTGACATTGAGAATTATACCAATCGTTATCTGGAGCTTTCTACTCTATGTCCTGAAATGTTTCCTACTGAAGCTAGAAGAATTGAGCGGTATATTGAAGGTCTTCCCGAGGATGTTCAAGGGAATGTTATTGCTGCTGAGAAGGTTACTTTGGATGCTGTGATTCTCATGGCACAAAATCTCATGTTGGCCAAGAGAAGAAGGGCGTCGGCCAATAAGCAAGTTGAAACCAAGGGTAATGATGGTAAGAGGAAGTTTGAGCCGTCTCAAGGTTCAACTCAGAATGTTAGTAAAAAGCTTATGGATAGTACAAGGACGAATTATAAGGGCACTTATCCTTTTTGTGTTCGTTGTGAAAGGCATCACCCGGGGCAGTGCACTGCCACTTGTTCGTTGTGTAAGAAAGTGGGACACGTAGCTAAGACGTGTAGGACTCCTCCAAATAATAAATCTATTGTTCCTGCCAAAGCTCCTCCTACTTGTTATACTTGTGGGGAAAAGGGACACATTAGTCCAAATTGCCCTAAGAAGAGAGATAATCCTGCTACTGGAGCCAATACTACTGCTGCAAAGGGTCGTGCATTTGTTATTACTGCTGCTGAAGCCCGGGATGAAGATGAGGTCATCACGGGTACGTATCTCGTCAATAATTGCTACGCAACTATTTTATTCGATACTGGTGCCGACCGAAGTTACGTATCTAATGAATTTTGTACCCTATTTACTGAAAAGCCTCAACCCTTAGAAACTAAACGATTAGTAGAAGTAGCCAATGGAAAGATCATGAAAGTTGATAAAATTTATAAAAACTGCAACCTAATCTTAGCCAGCAAAGAATTTAAGATAGACCTTTTGCCGGTCGAGCTAGGAAGTTTCGATGTCGTAGTTGGAATGGATTGGTTACGTCCATTAAGAGCTGCGATCATGTGTTACGATAAAACCGTTCATGTTCCATTAGGAAATGGAGAGACTCTTATTATCCAAGGTGAAAAGAGTGGTTCCAATCTCAATATTATCTCCTGTATTAAAACCCGCAAATACCTTATGAAAGGTTATCCAGCTATTCTAGCCCACGTTAATCTGATTGAATCGAAAGAGAAGCGAATTGAAGATGTACCAGTAGTTAAAGACTTTCCCGATGTGTTTCCTTAAGATCTTCCGGGTATTCCACCTCCTCGACAAGTTGAATTCCAAATTGATTTAACTCCTGGTGCTGCTCCTGTTGCTAAAGCACCATACCGTTTAGCACCTTCCGAAATGAAGGAATTATCCAACCAACTCCAAGAACTATTGGATAAAGGTTTCATTCGTCCAAGCTCGTCCCCTTGGGGAGCTCCTATTCTGTTTGTTAAAAAGAAGGATGGTACATTAAGGATGTGCATTGATTACCGCGAACTTAACAAGCTTACTATCAAGAACCGTTATCCGTTGCCACGTATTGATGATCTATTTGACCAACTTCAAGGGTCAAGTGTTTATTCAAAGATTGATTTAAGATCCGGTTATCACCAACTCAAGGTCAAGGAATCCGATATTCCTAAGACTGCTTTTCGCACTCGTTATGGGCACTATGAATTCTGTGTCATGCCTTTTGGTTTAACTAATGCTCCTGCCGTGTTCATGGACCTCATGAATCGTGTTTGTAAACCGTATCTTGACAAATTTGTCATCGTATTCATTGACGACATCTTGATCTATTCGAAGAATGAGAAAGAGCATGAGCAACATTTGCGCATGATTCTTGAACTCTTACGAAAGGAACAACTTTATGCTAAATTTTCTAAGTGCGAGTTTTGGCTCAAAACCGTACAATTTCTCGGACATGTTGTTGATAGAAACGGAATACATGTCGATCCAGCTAAGATTACTGCTATTCAGAACTGGGAGATACCAAAGACTGCAAAGCATATTCGTCAATTTTTGGGACTTGCCGGTTACTATCGAAGGTTTATAAAAGATTTTTCTCTCATTGCCAAACCTCTTACAAAGCTGACTCAAAAAGGGAAGAAATTTGAGTGGTCCGAAGAATAGGAATCTGCTTTCAAGATTCTGAAGGAGAAGTTGACCACAGCCCCGATTCTTTCTTTACCTGAAGGTACCGACGACTTTGTTGTTTACTGCGATGCCTCAAAGCATGGCTTTGGTTGTGTTTTAATGCAACGAGAGAAGGTTATCGCCTATGCATCTAGACAGTTGAAGAAACATGAAGTAAACTATACCACACATGACCTAGAGTTAGGTGTCGTAGTATTTGCATTAAAGATATGGAGACATTATCTCTATGGTAATCACTTTACGGTGTACACTGACCATAAAAGTCTTCGACACATCTTTGATCAAAAACAGCTGAATATGAGGCAAAGTCGATGGCTCGAGACATTGAACGATTATTATTGTGAGCTGAAATATCATCCTGGCAAGGCGAATGTAGTTGCCGATGCCCTTAGTCGAAAAGACGATATTAAACGTGTTCGTGCTTTAAACCTAAAAATCAAATCGAATCTTATTTCACGAATCTGTGAAGCTCAATTGGAAGCTATTAGACCGACACTTATCGAAGGTGAAGGACCTATTGGTTTTGAGAACCAACTTCAAGTGAAAGCTAATGGTACACGGTACTTTGGCAATAGAATCTGGGTTCCTCGTTTTGGTAATCTTCGCGAACTAGTCTTGGATGAAGCACATAAGACTAGATATTCTATCCATCCCGGTTCCAGTAAGATGTATCACGATGTGAAGGAATTCTACTGGTGGCCTAACATGAAAGCCGATATTGCTACTTATGTTAGTAAGTGTCTCACTTGTTTGAAAGTCAAGGCCGAACATCAAAAGCCTTCTGGTCTGTTGACACAACCCGACATTCCGCAGTGGAAGTGGGAAGGTATCACTATGGACTTCGTTACTAAGTTACCTAAGACTTCGAACGGTAACGATACTATTTGGGTCGTAGTTGATCGTCTTACTAAATCTGCACATTTCATACCGATCAAGGAAACCGACAAGATGGAGAGATTAGCACAGCTTTATATTAAAGAAATCGTCTCACGTCATGGTGTTCCTATCTCGATCATTTCTGATCGCGATAGTCGATTTGTTTCTAGATTTTGGAAAACTTTACAATCTGCTCTTGGAACTCAACTCGACATGAGTACAGCTTATCATCCGCAAACCGATGGTCAAAGTGAACGAACCATTCAAACTATGGAGGATATGCTACGTGCTTGTGCAATCGATTTCGGCAAAGGATGGGATAGACATCTACCTTTGGTTGAATTTTCTTATAATAACAGTTATCACTCCAGCATTAAGGCTGCACCTTTTGAAGCTTTATATGGACGGAAGTGTAGATCCCCTTTGTGTTGGGATGAACTTGAGGACAGACATTTAACTGGTCCTGAAATTATTCACGAAACTACCGAAAAGATCGTTCAAATCAAGCAACGTTTAGAAACTGCCCGTAGCTGACAGAAAAGCTATGCCAATAAGAAACGAAAAGACATCGAATACCAAGTTGGAGATAAAGTCATGTTGAAAGTATCCCCTTGGAAAGGTGTTGTCCGCTTCGGTAAGCGAAGTAAACTCAGTCCACGATATGTTGGACCATTCACAATCACTGAAAGAGTCGGTCCCGTGGCATACCGATTAGAACTGCCAACCAAACTTAGTCAAGTACATGATGTGTTTCATGTCTCAAATCTTAAACGGTGTCTTGCCGATGACACACTCGTTATTCCTCTGGATGATGTTCGCATTGATGAGCAAATGCACTTCGTTGAAGAACCTATAGAAATCATGGAAGGAGAGGTCAAACAAACGCGTAAAAGCAATATACCTATCGTTAAAGTCCGGTGGAATTCGCGTAGAGGCCCCGAATATACCTGGGAACGCAAAGACCATATGAAACGGAAATATCCCCATCTCTTCTCAACTGCTGATGCAAACGAGAAAACTACCTAAAAACTTCGGGACGAAGTTTTCAATAACGGGGAGGTACTATAACGACCCTCATTTTTCCATTCTATATTTTTTCAATATTAAATGCCCAAACAATATAACTAAAACTTAATGATCAAACTTTAATCAACAATTGTTAAGTGTTAAGAGTTAGAAAACATATTAATTAACTTTGTGCAATAATTGACAAGTTAATAAAAGATGAAAATAATAAACTGTTAGTCGACACTCGCTACTAATTAAAATTTATGCATTTATGTAATATTATAACTAATAACATGTAAGTAATAAATAAAAAGTGACATTTATATAAATAATAAAACAATTGGGAACTAAATATATACAAGTCATGAATTAGTAAAAAGAAAATAATACTTATCAATGTAGTAAATGTAAAAATAATAATAGTAATAATAATGAGACTAAAGAATCTTAAACCATTACACCCTTATGTTGACTAAAAATAAGGTATAAACTAGTACCACCTATTGTTGACTAAAAAAAAAATTATAAAACTCATTTTATCAACTTTATTTTTCACTATAAATAGCACCCATTTGTTTCATTTCAACTCACACCTCAAAACACACTCTCAACTTGAAAGAAACTCTCCCAAGTCTCAGCAACTATTTTTTTGTAAGTCCCCTAATTAATTTATATAGTTTTTATTAAGTTTTTATATAGTTTTATGCTAGTTTTTATGTTAAAAACTAATTAAATACGAAATTAATTTTAATAAAAAATGTAAATACATGATAATTAGTGTTAAGTATCCTAATGTCTATAAAAATTAGTTTCATGAATTATAAAGTCGGAATAGTATTTATTAAAAATCAAAAACTGATTTTTTTTATAAACCGAAATACATAAATGATTTTTATTAAATAGTAACCGAATTTTTTTGTAAAATTTTATTATAGTCGCTTGCTATATCATATGTAAGGGTAATTATAAATTTTTTTTATAATTAAATTCGCATGTTTAATATTTAATTTGAATTTTCTTCTGAAAACGCTACAGTACCCGATTAAACTGTTTTTTATAATAAAATGAAATTACATGTTACAGCAGGTTTTTAACCATGATAACTATTAAAAACTACTTAATAACTATTAATAAAGTTATAAAAATATTTGTAGAATTAATGGTTATGTATTTCTATTTAATTTTTTTTATTAAAACTAAAAACTACACAATAGTATGATTAAATAGTTAAACTATTTATATAAATGTATAAATAATTTTTCTGACTTTTTTGTAACATTATAAGCATAGAAAAAATATTGGTTGAATTAATTTGGTTCATTTAATAATTAATTCTTTATAAACTTTGTATTATTACAAACCGAAAGGAAAATGGAAAATAAATACTTAAACACCATAACAAAAATCTATAAATTTTTCTTAAGCTTATTTTGATCAGTAGAACATAAGAAAAATATAAAATGTGATGTTTAATTTATTTACCTATTTATTTACATTTTAGCTATTAAAACAATAATAAAAAGTGTTATTTAATACATAAAACTTAATATTAATGTGTATAAAAATTTTATTATGTTTTATACATATTACCTACTGATATTAAATCAATATTACACTTGTTAATATTATTAGATAATTAATTTATGCTATTATTGATCTAAAACAAAATTTAAAATAAATATATATATGTATCCTTACATATATATAATATTTATATATATTGAAACACTTATAAGTAAAATAACTAAAGTGTTGTATTCCTATACACACCTAAAAACATATTGGATCGGTATATTAGACTTGTATAGATCTTAAACTTTCTCGATGTGGATGGAAGCTCGAAAGTCTTAGGTGGAGGGTCTGGATTGACCAATTTAACGGATCCTAGTGCTCAGAAACCTAATGACCTGAAAAGTCCATTTTAAATTGAAAGTGGGTAGATTGGAAGCTTGTCTAATATGCAAAAGCCTTTCCAAAACGATAAACAATCTTTAAACTTACTACACACGAAAATACTTAAACTTATCTTCATACGGGCAAAACATCTAAACTATTCTCAACTTATTCTTAGGTTGACTTATCTTGTGCTTCGATCATCCATACATTCTCTTTAAGGACTACCTTACTTCATCGAATTACTAAGGTGATTTTTATAGCCCCACTTTACTTGAGCTCAATTTACTTTCTTATTGGGGTGAGACACATGCTGCTTTTACTATTTACAATTTAGACACAAGTACCAACTAAAACTATGCTATACCCGGCTATGTCCGACTAAGTCCCTACAGTGATATTTTTAGGTGCTGCGGCATGCTTAGTTATTGGGGGTAGGCCTATCGGGAGTAACGTCCCCGATACATTTGATGTTATCTTTGTATTGCTTGATAATGAAATTAAACCGACAAGTAGAACTAACTTGTCATGGGGCAAACTTGAACGTTTAGTCTAAATATCACGCACTGGCATAACTTTTTGATCCTGCGGGAGATCAACCTTACAAATTAAATCTTGTGGTCTAAAACAAACGGTCAAACTTATTTGTTAAACCTATGAACTTCACTCAACCTTTTGGTTGACACTTTAGCATGTTTTGTCTCAGGTGCTGTTTGATTCAAGCTCTTATACTTACTGCTTATGTGATGCTACTTGGACATAGGATCAAGAGATATCGCATTTATTACTTCTGCATGTGAACATTTCCATTATTGTTATTCCTATCATTGTAACTACGTTTCATTTTCCGCTGCGTGCTCAATAAAGTTTGTTTTATCATTTAGTATTGTTCTCGTATATTATAATATGTTGGTTGATTTGATATTAAGTCACATTTCACCCAGGCCCTAACTGGGGGTGTGACATCAAAGTTAACTAGTAACACTTGACCAAGAACAACATAAATCACAAATTTAAAGTGCAAGGAAATGAAGAAATAATCTAAATAAACAAGTAACTAGTTCATTGTTGTTCATACTTTAAAGATTCAAGCCAAAGTCTCGATCTTTAAGAATGTAAACTTTTAAGTTTACAACATGAATTACAAGTATGACTTACAACATATGAACTTACAATCTTTTAAAATATTAGATGTAGAACATAAACTAGAGAATTTAGCTCTTGTGTGTTCTTGTAAATACAAGATAATATGAAGAACAAACTAAAGAGTTTGGTTCTTAGTAACAAGTAAGTAATCAACAACAATAACAAGTAAGTAAGTAAACCATAAACAAGAACAATTAACAAACAAGCAAATGATGATGATTATGGGTGTATGCTTCAGTTTTGAGTCAAGAAAAGAGAAGAAGAAAAACTCATGACACTTACAATGTTTGAGAGAAAAGGAGAGAAAAAGAAGAAGTAAGTTTGTGTGTGTGAAGAGTGAATGAAGTAAACAAGAGAGTACTAGTAGACAAGTTAATAAAAAAAAAAAAAATTTGAATCCCTCTTGACATGGGAGCCGTCGGTTTTCAACAAAAAAAGAGGGGGAAGAAAATGGTCCACAAGGTTCTTACATGTTACTAGCTTAAAAGATGGTTATAAGGTTGAAATGTGTTGGAACAAGGTGTAAGTAACTCTTAACTAGATTCTATAAGCATTACAGTAACTAGTTAGGCCTTAAGTGGTACTTACATGCAAGTAATGGGCTAAATAATCCATTAAAGATGTAGGGTGGGCTTCTATGCCCACCAATCACAAATAAAAGCCCAAGTTCCATTAATTAACAAATTAATCCAATAAGAGCCCAAGTAATTAACTAGTAGTTTTAGTTAATTAAAATGATTAATAAATAAATCATGAATGTAAATAATATCTGAAAATGTTATTCGTGAAATGTTCATGTGTCACAAAGACGTTTCGGGCATTTAAAAGTCAAGTATGGTATCAAGTAAATGTATAACAATACATTCATTAAATCACAAGTATTAATAATAATTATTAATAAATAAACGTTGGAAAATCCAGGGTCGTTACAGGGGGTGAGTATTAAAAAGGGGAAATTATTTAAAAATAAATTGAACTTTTACCAAATTCCTATTGTATGCATTCAACTTTCATATCTCCTATTGTATACATTCAACTTTCTAAATTATTCTATTGTATGCATCATGTAACTTGTACACCAGGTATCCGGTAATTATGTTGAAAAATTCGTGATTAGTCCCTAGACTTAACGTCCGTTAAATTTTCCGTTAGATCTTATTTCATCCTACTATTCCCTTAATAAAGAACCTTAATATCTTCATCTTCATCTTCATCATTAAAAAAAATAAGAACCCTAATTTTAAAAACCCCAAACATTGAATTCAACCATCAAACATGGATTATAACCTGTTGTTAATGTTTTTTGAAGTAATCTACAAATTCTCTTTATAAGCTGATATTTGGAGTACCCGATACGAAATTTACTACATCCTTTTTGTTTATCACTAAAACAGCCATTATAAAAATCTTTAGTATTGAATTAACAAAACACTTGTCCTCTATTTTTTTGGTTCCCGTGCAACCACTTTTGCTTTTCTTTGTCTCTTCCGTTCCGGCCAAATCTAAATTAAATCCCATTGCATTTAATCTTCTCCAGCAGGTATCTGTTAGATTAAGCAATACTAGTTTTCATCTTCATACAAAAGCCTTCTCTCTACTTTTTTCTCTCTAACCTAAACTTCCTTTTCATCCTAAACTAAAACCCCGACAATATAAATATAAATAAAACGGTTTTCCGGTGGATGTCTGGCATACAAAGATTAAGACGAGAACCGATGTGAGATTGCCGATTCCGGCAACAACCAGTCAAATCTGGTCGATTCCGGCATCAACCAGTGAATGGTCGATTTGGTGGATCCAGCATTGGTGAGCAAGGATAATTTGTCTCAGTCAAACTTTCAAATACTAATGGTCTGTTTTCTTGAAATAATTTGTTGATTTGTTGGATTTTTTCCAGGAGATGCATTTAAATATGTTGTGATATGTTTCTCTATGTTGTAGAACTTCATTCAAGGAAATCGTTAGTAATGCATTAAACTGTTAGGAAATTGACCTACTACTTAGCTCTAACCATGGTCAAATTGATACCCCTTGTTGTTGTTCCTGTTTTTTGTGTGATTTAGGAAAAAGTGCAAAAACGTTGTGATCATTGCAGTAAAATTAGATGAGGGATCAATGATACTCCGTAGTAATTTTCTTTATGAAAAACAAATGATGCAATATTTAATAAATATGAGGGACCAATAATGTAACTATTAAATTCAGGTGACTTGAAGTTTAGCTGTTATAACAGGTTAAATACATACAATAGAATAATTTAGAAAGTTGAATGCATACAATAAAAGATTTGAAAATTGAATGCATACAATAGAAATTTAATGAAAGTTCGGTGTATTTTCAAATAATTTTCCCTATTAAAAATGATGAGGTGAGAAGTAAAACTGAAATGGGCCAAAACGACAAAAGAATGTCATGTCAATTAGTACAGGGAAATGTTATTAATATAGTTTTCATATTATTATTTTTTTTAAAGGCAAATGATATTATTACTACAAGGCCAAATAGCCATTTTTGTACACCACAAGCTCACTAGAGGCGAACTACCAGGGGCGGATGTATATAGGCTTGAGTGGTAGCACGGGCTACCACTCAAATACGCGATGTAGTGGAAATGTTTTGGAGTTTTTAACTAGTGATACCACTGGATAGTGTAATTTTTTTGTGTGTGACACCACTGGATAGTGTATTTTTTTTTTTAACTTTTAACTAGTGACACCAGTAACTACGAAACCTAGATCCGCCACTGCGAACTACAATACAACGATACATAAAATCACCAAAAGCACATAAACATAAAAGCTAATGTGGGACTCCTCTGGTCCTTAATAACGTATCTATGAGATCGCCTTATGGAATATTGTAGCATTTGGGTCCGCCCTCGATGTCTCCGAGCTTACATAACCTTTTTACTCCAGCTTGTAATTCACAAATGCGATAGAATACGGGCCTTGGACATGATGTCTTTATTGATCATGGATCTTCGGCTTTCAGAATAAGAATGAATTAGCTTGTTCCTCCATTGCCAAATGTGCCATAGCAATACATATCTTGTTGCAAGACAAATATTACTCAACGCGTGCAAGTTTCGACTAAAGCTTAATGCACTTATTAAGTTAGAAACACCATTTTGTCCAGTTGAGAAATTTTCCGCTAGTTTAAAAGGTTGCGCCATAATGGAAGAACGATTCTGCCTGAGCTAAATAGATGATCGGAAGCTTCGGTTTCAGTGTCACATAATGGACAATTTTCATATTATTAAGGAGGTGATCCTCACACACCACTTTTGATCCATTTACACTTTTGTCTCATAAACTTACAGTATACCATTAGATTAATCTAAGGAATTGAACTTATATTATTATTATAAGTATAATTAATGGTATAATATGTAATCAGCTGTACATTGATCAAAAAGTGGTGTGTGAATTTTACTCCACGTGAAATGGAACAAAAAACTGCTGAATTGGCTTATTTTTTGCGTGTACCAATTGAAATTTTTTAATATTTAATAAAAAGAATAGTATAATAATAAGATAATAAGTATAAAAAAACTCTTTTGGGGATTTTTTATTTGTATCGAACTATAAATATAGACAACCTAATTCAAAAAGAAACAAATCCAATATCTCATCATCAACCATTTCGAAATAAGGAAATTCTCTCCCTTTTTACTTGTTGGAATTGAGAGTTCAGATAGATCATATCTTGTCATTTTTTGAAGCTTCTTTTGATATTTTTTATGCTGTTCAATGACCAAAAATTGGATCTCTCATAAATATAAACTAGACAAGTTATGTCGTTTTTTGTCACTCAATTTTCACAATATTCTTCAGAAAATTCCCTCAATTAGACTATCTATACCTAACTACGCATAGTCTGAAAGGACCCGTTCATATACATTATAAACGATTCACAATAGTTGATTACATTGCGAGGTATTTGATCTCTATATGATACATTTTACAAACATTGCATTCGTTTTTAAAAGACAAACTTTCTTTACATCGAAAATTGACAGGCATGCATACCATTTCATAATATCCACTATCCAACTATAAATTGATTTAATAATAATCTTTGATGAACTCAATGACTCGAATGCAACGTTCTTCGAAATATGCTATGAAAGACTCCAAGTAATATCTTTAAAATGAGCAAATGCACAGCGGAAGATTTCTTTAACACCTGAGAATAAACATGCTTTAAAGTGTCAACCAAAAGGTTGGTGAGTTCATTAGTTTATCATAATCATTTATTTCCATCATTTTAATAGACCACAAGAATTTCATTTTCAGTTCTCATAAATATACGTCCCATGCATAGAGACAAAAATAATCATTCATATGGTGAACACCTGGTAACCGACATTAACTAGATACATATAAGAATATCCCCTATCATTCCGGGATCCTCCTTCGGACATGATATAAATTTCGAAGTACTAAAGCATCCGGTACTTTGGATGGGGTTTGTTAGGCCCAATAGATCTATCTTTAGGATTCGCGTCAATTAGGGTGTCTGTTCCCTAATTCTTAGATTACCAGACTTAATAAAAAGGGGCATATTCGATTTCGATAATTCAACCATAGAATGTAGTTTCACGTACTTGTGTCTATTTCGTAAAACATTTATAAAAGTTGCGCATGTATTCTCAGCCCAAAAATATAAAGGGTAAAAAGGTAAATGAAACTCACCATACTGTATTTCGTAGTAAAAATACATATAACGTCATTGAACAAGTGCAAGGTTGGCCTCGGATTCACGAACCTAAATTAATTATATATATTTATATGTTGGTCAATATTTGTCTAACAAATTAGGTCAAGTCATAGTGTACCACAATCCTAATGCTCGAGACTAATATGCAAAAGTCAACAAAAGTAAATTTGACTCAAAATAATTTTCAAAAATCTATACATGATTAATATATAGTTTAAATATCGTCGTTTTATATTTTTAAATATTTTTAAAAGATTTATTAGAGTAAATAATATAATTTATTTATTAATAAATAAAATTTTATATTAAATTTATATAATAAAATATACTTTTATATATATTAAGTAATAAAATTTATAGGGTTCATTTAATATCATAAAGATAATATGATAGGTATTATTAAAGTAAGTTATTACACGTAGTAAAATATGTTTGTATCACATATTTATTTGATAAAATAATATCTATAATGATAGTAAGTAAAAGTTGTATTATTTTGTAATAATTATTATTATTATAAAAATATCAATATTTATAATTACTAAGATGACATTATGATAAAACGATAATTCTAATTATGATAACTTTAATATTTACGATAATTTTTAATATTATCTTTAAAATAATAATTCTATTTAAAATAATAATAATAATGATATTTTATAGTAACAATGACATTTCTATTAAAATGATAATTTTTGTTAAAATGATAGTTTTAAAACTAACGATACTTTTAATAATAATAGTAATGATAAAAATAATAAGAACGATAATTTTATCTAAATTAATATCTTATAATATTTTAATTTCATCATGATACTCTTACTCATTATTTCCTAATCGTTTCGTTTAATAGCTTTTAATCGTCTTTTATATCGTGTTCATAATAATGATAATAATAGTAATCAAAATATTTAGGTGTTACAATTATTTGTTTTAATTACACTAATATTAATAATGATAGTTACTATAATATTATTAACGATAATACTAATAATTATCTTAATGATAATATAGTAATAATAATAATAATAACAATAACAATAACTATTTTTAAATAATGATATATATATATTAATAATGATAATAATAATAATAATACTAATAATAATAATGATAATTGGATAATAATAATAATAATACTAATTATAACTTTAACGATAATAACGATAGTAATAAAAAAAACAATTTTTAATGATAAATCCCTTTTATTGATAAAGATAATAATAATGATAATAATAAGATAAAACTAGAACGACGATAAAAACGACGATAATAATAATCATTTTTAATAAAAATATCGAAAATTCAATTGATTATAACTTCTAATCCGTTCATCGAAACCATTCGATATCTAAAGGAAAAGTTCTTAATTTTTCGCTAGCTTTCCAAGAACATGCATATCTTATACCTTATCTCAACCGCAAGTGTAACTAATTCAAGATTCAACCTAACCTGTCTAAGGGCAATATCAAAAGTACAAGCATGCATAATCCTAAATACTCGAGCACTAGTCAGGGATACACTATTAGTATGTAAAAGTTAAATTATGAGTACTCACGTATCAATATTGAGATTCAATATTGCAGGAAAGGTACGTAGACGCAACGGAAATGATAAACACTATATTGACCTCACGAGCATACCCATGAACCATACTCAATCACCTCCATAGCTATAACCCATAATTTCCTTAATCCTATCCTACTCGAAAAACAATTTCGAAATCACTCGGACAACACTCCGTCGTAATATTTTATGTATACTAATAATATCTTGAAATAATACGGAGTAAATATATATATATATGTAAATCGATTGAGAGAGTTTAGAGAAAAATATTTTCAAGTTTCTATGAAATAATGAAACCTATTGAATTCTATTTATAATAGATTTTTGAATTATTAAAGTGAATTATTAAAGTATGAATTATTAAAGTGAATTATTAAAGTATGAATTATTAAAGTGAATTATTAAAGTATGAATTATTAAAGTGAATTATTAAAGTATAAATTATTAAAGTATGAATTATTAAAGTGAATTATTAAAGTTAAAGTAAAGTAAAAATAAAGTAAAGGTAAAGTTTAAGTATAGTAAAAGTATAAAACTATGTACGTATTATACGCGTATAAATATATATAATATTAATTTAAATCGTTATATATATTTAATAAAATAAAATATAAATATCGTTATCTTTATCATACTAGTTAAGTAATGAGTTGTTAAAAGTGGTTCTAGATATTTATAAAAGTTATATACGTTTTAATAATAAAGTTCTTTTTAAACTGAAAACGTTTTTGTACGTTTGAAACTAAATAGATCAATCGAGTCTTTATGAGATTCAATCTTCCACTATCCTTTGTCTAGTTCTCAATGATTGACAATTTGTTCTTATTTATAAATTACTTTACCATTTTCCGAATATTGTTAAAATGGAAAGATTTCTCAAATCAATGTGGGCCTTTCAACAGAGACTTGTAATCATAATTTAATATATCTGATAATTCAATCATTTGATCTTATCTTCTAATTCCATTGATAAACATTTTGAAACAGATACAATCATATAAAGTATTTAATCTAATATTTTGTTTACGTTTCAAGTTATAATATATATACACATATACATATATAATCATATTCGTTTAATGGTTCGTGAATCGTTGGAACTTGGTCGAGGTTGAATGAATGTATGAACATAGTTTAAAATTCTTCAAATTTAACTTAACAAATATTGCTTATTGTGTCGGAAACATATAAAGATTAAAGTTTAAATTTGGTTGAAAATTTCCGGGTTGTCACAGTACCTACCTGTTAAAGAAATTTCGTCCCGAAATTTAAGTGGAAAGGTCGTGAATGATAATAAGTATGTTTTCATGATACATACGGGCTGAAAATTAGAGTTTTATCATCAGCGAATAATTTGGATAAACAATCCATTTATATGAAGAGTACGAATGAAGCTAACATAGAAGAGTGAAATGAGTAAGTGTAGATTCATCTTATCATTTGACGTAGATATGATTGATTCCCAGATTTCAAGGGATTTGAAGAAAATCTTCTTAATAAGATTTAACTCTCCGGTAATCAAGGAAATTAGGATCCGCTTTAAATGCGATCGTCCATTTTAATTATTCTGTCGGAGATTTTCTTATAAATTCACCTCCTTCGTTTCCTTACAACTCACACCTTATGTTGATGCATTTTATGCAAGCCCCTAGACATCTACCCACGTCCATTGCAGGTACAACAGTTTACAGGCCACCATGATTGCTCATTATTATCCTGTGTTTGTATGTGGTTACAGGAACTGCAGGAACGAGATTTAGATGTTTGACTATGTTAGACTTAGTCAGACGTATGAGTGAAGCCTCACTAGTACGGCTGACAGGCTCATACGCACGGTTGATGCTGAGCTAAGTCACAATTACAACCTAAATGAGAAGACACGAGTGAGTGATCACTCGTACGGCTGATGAAGCCAACTCGTACGTGTGATGAATGAATCGTATGGGTGAGTCAATAGCAGGGGTATATAAAGTCTTATGTTCTTCATTTTAGGTTAAGCCTCTTATTTGTTACACACACTCAGATCTAGTGAGCTCCTCCGATTCTCTCTCAGTCCAAATCACCCATGTGGTGAATAATAGCTCTAGGTGTTGATCTAATCACACTTGATTTAGTTGTGGTTTGACTAAATTAATCAAAAAAAAAAAATTAACCTATTCACTAGAGGGTTTGATTCACTTATTCTACCATTGTGTGAGTTAAATCTGTTGATTTCTAAGTTCCTAGTCATGTTTCATCACCTTCTATTCTTTCCCCCTCAACTCATATTTTAAAGTATTCATCAATATGCTCCATCCAGCTCTGATTCTCGATATACTTCTAACTTTCATATCGGTCATTCTTCTTTTTCATCTACCGCCGGAAGAATCTATTTACTTCTACTATACTCTTGGGTTTATAGTGTTTCTAGTTCTCCCGTGTCTTTATATTGCTATATGCATCGATATATGGTTTATAATTTCTGGTTTGTCGTT
This sequence comes from Rutidosis leptorrhynchoides, assembly GCF_046630445.1. Taxonomy (NCBI): domain Eukaryota; kingdom Viridiplantae; phylum Streptophyta; class Magnoliopsida; order Asterales; family Asteraceae; genus Rutidosis; species Rutidosis leptorrhynchoides. The sequence goes on from NC_092333.1 coordinate 480,924,805, forward strand.
GGGCTTTATATGTTCCCTTATATTTCAAAGTCTCTGCTTCTGTCTTCTATAATCATTATCATTCACAGTTAATGCTCTCTTTTATTTGATGCAATTTATACCCCAATTTCTATTTCGGAGTTTTGTCCTTTCATTTCTTCTTCTTGCGATTAAGCACCGCTTGTAATGGTCCAGAATTCACAGATATGAATTTTAGAATGAACATTGTTAATGTTCTAGGAAGGAAATTGTGATGGCACGATCTTGACTTTTCAAATTACTAGAATACCTTGGAAAAGGCCGAATCATCAAGAAATATTTTCTTGATATTTTAGAGGTTAAATAGAATACAAGAGTCGTATAACATGGCACATGATGATGTTATGATCTGTGAATCATCACGTTCCATTTAGAAACTCAGCATGACTTACTGTAATATAATCACATTGATCAAGTGTCATTATATTATACTAATTCATGCTTCAGTTCTCAACACTACTTCAAAATATTCCTATTTTAAACTTGAATCTTTCAGAATTTAGAAACTAAAATAGTTTCTTTTATGATGTAATACAGATAGCGCGAAGAGGTAAATGATTTCAAATAAGAAAAATTAAGAAAATATCTTCAGAAATATGGAGGATATTTATAATGAAAGATATGATGATATTTTAGAATTTCTAATATCAGAGGATGATGAAGAATATTGTCCGCAGGGGTTTAGAGTCAGGAGCAAGGTATTCGTTAATGACTTCAGCAGGTACTGAATCATTTGGATCCTTTAAAGTCAGGTTCAGTCTTTGTAATTTGTCCACAGCCTCCTTCCTACTTTGCTCAATCCGTTTTCCAGTTCCAAAACTTCTCTTTTTCTGCACTTTGCCAGCACACTTCATCATTATCATTCAGCTTTTACTATTTAAAGTCGTTTATAGTTTTTGCTGCTTCATCAGCATTTTTTCCATTTTCGGAGAACCAATTCGTAGTTCGGAGTGTTTTTCAGAAACTTCACATTCAAATTAAGTCCAGAAGATAGACGTTATATATACACATATAACTGTTGGCGCAGACATGCTGTAAGATTTCAAAATACTGATTGCTAATTCCCAATGATTCGTATGGCAATTCTCATTACAAGATGCGAATGAGTAAATGATGGGGTTTCAATGAATAATTATGATGACTTTTTGGAGAGGCTAAAGTCAAAGGGTAATGAAGTTGTTGGTACATCTGCTAATAATATGGTGGAATGTAAAAGGTTCCCTGGTAACGATGGTGTATATCTCAAGGTTATAATAAGGTTAGTCTGACTGAAAAAGTCGAAGTTGACTTGCTGGAGCTGTGACAAAACTGGCTACTTTGAATAGGAGTCGCAAAGTTATTTTTGCTAATAAATGCCAAAGATTCTGACGCGGATACGTTGTTTAAACTTTTACTTTGGTTTCAAGAGTTTTTCGGGTACATAACTGTGGGTAACATGTGGTTGGATCATCATCTCGATTGCTCATCATTCGAAGTGTCTTCGGAAATTTTCGAAGGGTTTGAACACAGATTGTAATCGTTAACATACATTTGATGTTCTAACACAGTTTTGAAGTTAAAATATAGCTTGTGAAAGATGTAAGGATCTAAGAGTGATGATTTTGGTCATATCTCAAGTTAAATTTTGAGATTTCAAAATCAGAATATGTAATTAAATTTTGAATGAGTATGGTTGTTTTGATTTCTATAAAAGAATGTATATTGTTGTGAAAGTAGGGAGTATAATGGATGATTTGCTGAATCAGATTCGAAGAATGTAACATATTAATTGTGAATTTATATATCTCTCGGGTATTACCTACCCGTTAAAAAAAAATTTCACAATTAATATTTTGTACAAAAGAATTTTATTACAGTCTTTATGAAAATATATATATGTATATTTTCTTCAGATGTAACATATATTTAATGAGTTAATGTTAAATTAAACTCATTTGATTTACGGTTGAAACTAGAATTGAATAATCCCTAAAGGCTTTAAAAAGTACATAACTTTTACGCAGTATTTCTTTAATGACATTGAAATTATGAATCAATACTTCGTTATTTGTTGATGTATGGTGTTCGGTTCGTGGAATTCTTGTGAATTTCGCAAAGTAAGAATGATGTTATCTGAAAAGTTTCGGGTACATTGATGATGAAAGTGTAAAATCAAATATATACTTGATTTATTATGAATTGGAATTTGTTGAATTGCGACAGAGATTGTAGTTAACGCTGGTTAAGTTGCGGCCGAAGGACGTACATTATTGCATATTTGTAATATGAATTAACCGAGTAGTTAAGATTCACACACAATAGCTTAGCACTGAAAGATTTATTTCAATATATATATATATATATATATATATATATATATATATATATATATATATATATATATATATATATATATATATATATATATAATATACATATAATTTCTTCAGAGGAAATGAGTTAATTCTTCATAACTCGTTGATACAATATAAACGTTATTGATCCGTAATGATGTCCACAGTGATTCTTGAACTGACGGAGTTTGTGATGTTAACGGTGTTGTTGATTCGGATGTTGACTGTACTGACGATGCTGGTAACGCTGATGGTACTATTGATGTTGTTGGTAAAGCAAGTTTAGCTTGTTAATCACACACCATTTTTGTCAGGGTTTCTACTCTTCCTTCCAGTATTTTGGTTCGCTTAACTGATTTATGGTTAGGGCTAGATTAGATAATCTCTAAGACTTTAGAGATTACATAATCGCCGCGAAATGTTTCTCCAATGAAGTTATGAATTAATACTTCGTCAGTTATTGTTGTTGGTACTCCTTGGTATCTATGGTGCGTATGACGTTGATGCTCGTGGGACAGATTGTGAAGTTGAGGTTTACGACGCGGTTGTGGTTGGAGGTGGTAATGGTACTGTTGGCGTTGATGATGGTGGTACTGGTTATGCTGCTGATGCTGCTGCTGGTGTTTGTAATCTCTGCACCATATTCTCCAAAGCCACTACCCGAGCGCGAAGCTCGTTGACTTCTTCTATTACACCGGGGTGATTGTTGGTTCGGACGAGCGGATAAATAAAATCTAAAATTTGATGTAATATATAATCGTGACGAGATACTCTGGAAATGAGTGAGAAAATGGTGTTTCGGACAGGTTCGCCTGTAAGTGCTTCAGGTTCTTCATCAAGAGGGCAATGTGGTGGATGGAAGGGATCACCTTCTTCTTGTCTCCAATAATTGAGGAGGCTACGAACCCATCCCCAATTCATCCAGAATAGGTGATGACTGATTGGTTGATCTATTCCGGTCACACTGCTTTCGGAGCTTGAATGGGATTCCATTTCGGAATCTAAGTGACTTGAACTGATGACGAATTCCATTTCGTACGATTGGATAAAGGATTTTTTTTTTTCGATATGAAATGATTTTGGCTAACGGATGATATTCTAATTACATAGAATATATATATATATATATATAGATCAAAAGATTTCGTAGATTACGGAGGACTTTGCGGGATATGTCAGGCAAAGTTTAAAGTAACAGATACAATAAGATATGATTTAGCAGATATGCTAAGATATGAATTTTTGTCTATACACTATTCATGCAATCAATACAGCAAGACGTGTCTTAGACTAAAAATGATAAGCAGGTAATTTCCTGAGGATGATAAGTAGTTAATTTTCGACATAAAATGATAAGCAAAACTTTTGACATGCAGATACGGTCGAAGTCCAGACTCACTAATGCATCCTATCGACTTATCAGTTAGACACACTAATGCAGACCTGGTTCGCTAAGACCACCGCTCTGATACCAACTGAAAGGACCCGTTCATATACATTATAAACGATTCACAATAGTTGATTACATTGCGAGGTATTTGATCTCTATATGATACATTTTACAAACATTGCATTCGTTTTTAAAAGACAAACTTTCTTTACATCGAAAATTGACAGGCATGCATACCATTTCATAATATCCACTATCCAACTATAAATTGATTTAATAATAATCTTTGATGAACTCAATGACTCGAATGCAACGTTCTTCGAAATATGCTATGAAAGACTCCAAGTAATATCTTTAAAATGAGCAAATGCACAGCGGAAGATTTCTTTAACACCTGAGAATAAACATGCTTTAAAGTGTCAACCAAAAGGTTGGTGAGTTCATTAGTTTATCATAATCATTTATTTCCATCATTTTAATAGACCACAAGAATTTCATTTTCAGTTCTCATAAATATACGTCCCATGCATAGAGACAAAAATAATCATTCATATGGTGAACACCTGGTAACCGACATTAACTAGATACATATAAGAATATCCCCTATCATTCCGGGATCCTCCTTCGGACATGATATAAATTTCGAAGTACTAAAGCATTCGGTACTTTGGATGGGGTTTGTTAGGCCCAATAGATCTATCTTTAGGATTCGCGTCAATTAGGGTGTCTGTTCCCTAATTCTTAGATTACCAGACTTAATAAAAAGGGGCATATTCGATTTCGATAATTCAACCATAGAATGTAGTTTCACGTACTTGTGTCTATTTCGTAAAACATTTATAAAAGTTGCGCATGTATTCTCAGCCCAAAAATATAAAGGGTAAAAAGGTAAATGAAACTCACCATACTGTATTTTGTAGTAAAAATACATATAACGTCATTGAACAAGTGCAAGGTTGGCCTCGGATTCACGAACCTAAATTAATTATATATATTTATATGTTGGTCAATATTTGTCTAACAAATTAGGTCAAGTCATAGTGTACCACAATCCTAATGCTCGAGACTAATATGCAAAAGTCAACAAAAGTAAATTTGACTCAAAATAATTTTCAAAAATCTATACATGATTAATATATAGTTTAAATATCGTCGTTTTATATTTTTAAATATTTTTAAAAGATTTATTAGAGTAAATAATATAATTTATTTATTAATAAATAAAATTTTATATTAAATTTATATAATAAAATATACTTTTATATATATTAAGTAATAAAATTTATAGGGTTCATTTAATATCATAAAGATAATATGATAGGTATTATTAAAGTAAGTTATTACACGTAGTAAAATATGTTTGTATCACATATTTATTTGATAAAATAATATCTATAATGATAGTAAGTAAAAGTTGTATTATTTTGTAATAATTATTATTATTATAAAAATATCAATATTTATAATTACTAAGATGACATTATGATAAAACGATAATTCTAATTATGATAACTTTAATATTTACGATAATTTTTAATATTATCTTTAAAATAATAATTCTATTTAAAATAATAATAATAATGATATTTTATAGTAACAATGACATTTCTATTAAAATGATAATTTTTGTTAAAATGATAGTTTTAAAACTAACGATACTTTTAATAATAATAGTAATGATAAAAATAATAAGAACGATAATTTTATCTAAATTAATATCTTATAATATTTTAATTTCATCATGATACTCTTACTCATTATTTCCTAATCGTTTCGTTTAATAGCTTTTAATCGTCTTTTATATCGTGTTCATAATAATGATAATAATAGTAATCAAAATATTTAGGTGTTACAATTATTTGTTTTAATTACACTGATATTAATAATGATAGTTACTATAATATTATTAACGATAATACTAATAATTATCTTAATGATAATATAGTAATAATAATAATAATAACAATAACAATAACTATTTTTAAATAATGATATATATATATTAATAATGATAATAATAATAATAATACTAATAATAATAATGATAATTGGATAATAATAATAATAATACTAATTATAACTTTAACGATAATAACGATAGTAATAAAAAAAACAATTTTTAATGATAATTCCCTTTTATTGATAAAGATAATAATAATGATAATAATAAGATAAAACTAGAACGACGATAAAAACGACGATAATAATAATCATTTTTAATAAAAATATCGAAAATTCAATTGATTATAACTTCTAATCCGTTCATCGAAACCATTCGATATCTAAAGGAAAAGTTCTTAATTTTTCGCTAGCTTTCCAAGAACATGCATATCTTATACCTTATCTCAACCGCAAGTGTAACTAATTCAAGATTCAACCTAACCTGTCTAAGGGCAATATCAAAAGTACAAGCATGCATAATCCTAAATACTCGAGCACTAGTCAGGGATACACTATTAGTATGTAAAAGTTAAATTATGAGTACTCACGTATCAATATTGAGATTCAATATTGCAGGAAAGGTACGTAGACGCAACGGAAATGATAAACACTATATTGACCTCACGAGCATACCCATGAACCATACTCAATCACCTCCATAGCTATAACCCATAATTTCCTTAATCCTATCCTACTCGAAAAACAATTTCGAAATCACTCGGACAACACTCCGTCGTAATATTTTATGTATACTAATAATATCTTGAAATAATACGGAGTAAATATATATATATGTAAATCGATTGAGAGAGTTTAGAGAAAAATATTTTCAAGTTTCTATGAAATAATGAAACCTATTGAATTCTATTTATAATAGATTTTTGAATTATTAAAGTGAATTATTAAAGTATGAATTATTAAAGTGAATTATTAAAGTTAAAGTAAAGTAAAAATAAAGTAAAGGTAAAGTTTAAGTATAGTAAAAGTATAAAACTATGTACGTATTATACGCGTATAAATATATATAATATTAATTTAAATCGTTATATATATTTAATAAAATAAAATATAAATATCGTTATCTTTATCATACTAGTTAAGTAATGAGTTGTTAAAAGTGGTTCTAGATATTTATAAAAGTTATATACGTTTTAATAATAAAGTTCTTTTTAAACTGAAAACGTTTTTGTACGTTTGAAACTAAATAGATCAATCGAGTCTTTATGAGATTCAATCTTCCACTATCCTTTGTCTAGTTCTCAATGATTGACAATTTGTTCTTATTTATAAATTACTTTACCATTTTCCGAATATTGTTAAAATGGAAAGATTTCTCAAATCAATGTGGGCCTTTCAACAGAGACTTGTAATCATAATTTAATATATCTGATAATTCAATCATTTGATCTTATCTTCTAATTCCATTGATAAACATTTTGAAACAGATACAATCATATAAAGTATTTAATCTAATATTTTGTTTACGTTTCAAGTTATAATATATATACACATATACATATATAATCATATTCGTTTAATGGTTCGTGAATCGTTGGAACTTGGTCGAGGTTGAATGAATGTATGAACATAGTTTAAAATTCTTCAAATTTAACTTAACAAATATTGCTTATTGTGTCGGAAACATATAAAGATTAAAGTTTAAATTTGGTTGGAAATTTCCGGGTTGTCACATAGTCAGTTAAAATTTAGAAATATTAGCTATTTTTTTCGATATAATGATAGAAAATTCTTTCAGCGGTTCTAGAACCATCAATGATTGGTGAACCGGCAGATCCTTTTACAACTCCTTTCGAAATATTACCAGAATGGTATTTCTTTCCCGTATTTCAAATACTTCGTACAGTACCTAATAAATTAGTGGGTGTTCTTTTAATGGCTTCAGTACCCGCGGGATTATTAACAGTACCCTTTTTAGAGAATGTTAATAAATTCCAAAATCCATGTCGTCGTCCAGTAGCGACAACTGTATTTTTGATTGGTACCGCAATGGCCACGTGGTTGGGTATTGGTGCAACATTACCTATTGACTTACCTATTGACAGTGTTGTAAACCTCCCGAGATCTCCCCGAGATCTCCCCCGAGATCTCGTTTTTAGATGGCAACCGAGACGAGATGTTCATCTCCCGAGATTTCTCGGTCAAGGGGGTCAAACTTAATTAAAGCCACGATTTTTCGAATTTTCTTGCTAATTTGTAAGATTTTCTTGTAAAATTCGTAATTTCTAAAATTTTCTCGCTTATTTCTCGGATATTTTTGTAAAATCTCGTAAAAACGTATATAAATATACATATATTTATGTTTTTATTTATATTTTTATTAAAAAAAACTATAAAGTCAACGTAAGTCAACGTCTGAGATCTTCCCGAGATTATTCCGAGATGCCGAGATCTCCCTAAAAAAGTCCAACCGAGATCTCTCCGAGATCCGAATTCTCCAACCTTGCCTATTGATAAATCCCTAACTTTAGGTCCTTTTTAATTTGATTCAATTGTGAAATAAAATATCACGACGTATGTATCTAGGTCAAAGGTCTCCCATTCTTGCGTGAGCTGGAACGCAGCCATCTTATCCACTGAACTAGCTAGAAGTTATCGATTCGGGTCGAAGCACTAAAAGATCACCTCCCATATTTTATTTTTTTTGAAAGACAAGAATTATATATAAAAAAAACTAGCGAGAAGCTAGATAATACACGAACACGACTCCAGAAAAGCGACCTGCAAAACAACGCAACCTACAACACGACAAGAGACCAACACCAACAACACACACTACACGACAAGAGACCAACACCAGCAACACACGACAAAATAACCTAATTCATAAAATAATAAAATAATTAACATGTTTTACGAGAGAAAAAAAAAAAGCAAGGTAATTAAATAATAATGTCACAACTATAAAGTTAGATCATGTACGACATATAACTTCCTTATCTTTTGAATTAGAATTATAGTGTTCATATATTTATGAAGCTGATCATAACTCAATATTAATTGAATAGAAATCATATAGAACTGTATTTTCATGAAATAGGTCGGTTCTTTTGACAAAACTGAACCGAATCATTACAGAACCGAACCGAATGAATAATATATGGTCCGATAATATATATGTTTTACTTTTAACAATAACTAACAAATTAAAAGTTGTAATATTATTTTTTTCTAATGACTATCCAAACGACTATCGTTAACATACATAAATGAACTGTACAATACCGGTTAATATTGTCTTTTTTGTAGCAGTTATTCAGATGTAAATAATTTTTGCACCTTAACAACAGCTCTAAGGGTTGTCGTTATATAAATGTGACTTTAAACCCCTGACCTTCTGACTTTCTGCTTTTCTATGGGAAGATGTCCTCATTTATTATCAACTGAGCTATACATCATTGTCGATACTCGATGGTAGTCGATCTTAGGGGGTGTTTGAATTAGCGTTATGAAAATTGATTATGCTTTTTGGATAATTAGAATCAAATAATCTGCTATTATAAAACGTGGTGTAGATGAATAGTGTTTGGATTAGATTATGCAGTTTGATATCGCAATAATCAAATAATGAGTTTTTTGAGTGTTTGGAAAAATAAGATTATCCAACACTTATTCGATAAAATGACTAAAATAGACATGTTATTGCTAAGATTAATTTAACATGTAAAGTATTTATTATTTTAACATAACTATTTGTGATATGTAAAAATAATGTATTGCTTAATAATACTAATAGTAGCAACTGTAACGAAAAATAAGACCTGATAAATTATATACGGAGTATAATCATTGCCCTATAAAATAATATAATGTAGGATTATTATTATTATTATTATTATTATTATTATTATTATTATTATTATTATTATTATTATTATTATTATTATTATTATTATATTATTGTAACACCCCGTCAAAAATTCCTTTAACGGAATGTTAACTCTGGTCTCAGTGCTTGGCTTGACTTCTATGTAACAGCAATATTCTACAGCGGAAGCAATTAATACCTGAGAATAAAACACGCAAAACGGATCAACAACAATGTTGAGTGAATCTACAGGTTTTAGGTAAACAATACAGTATGTTTAAGAAATACATTTCGAAAACGGTTATTAGTGGAAGACCACCAAGGTTCAATGTTAAAAGTTAGACAACTCCGTGTCCCATTTCAAAAGTTTGTTGACACTACCATGTCAAGTTTCAATCATTTGTAGACAATACCATGTCAAGTTTCAAAAATTCATAGACAATACCATGTCAAGTTTTATCTCATTTGTTCGTAAACCACAGTTTTAAATAATGTTGTATAGTATCTGAAGAACAGTTATCAGAAATATAGTTTAGTTTCCTTGACCACGAGATTTTACAAGTACAACTCCAAGTTGCGAAACGTTTGCATAATCTATGAGCACCTGAATACTAGCAATGACCCAAGTATAGAATCCACTATACCTGCCTTTACCTCATAAAAATGTTATACACTTGTACGAATGTATTATGTTCAAAATAAATGCACCACAGTTTTTATACGGATCCGTCCATCTAAATTGTGCCTACACCGATGGTATTTAAAGTATTCAAGCTAGAGGCTTTGTGTACAAACTCAATATGCAGATATAGTACTCGTGTCAATATAAAAAAAAAGCATTTGATAATGTAAGTATAACAGTGTGTATTCTCATCCCTGAAAACATGTAAAAAGCGGAACTGTAGACTCACCTTTGAATAAAGCTCGGATTGAAAAGTGGACAATTTACTTGTACGGTTTATAGCCGAGTAATGCAACCTAAGTATATGTATTTAGGTTGGTCAATAAATATGTCTTAAACAAGTGTGGTTTCATAGTATAAGTTGTCTTATTGCTCGAATCGACGCGTTTCAAAGTAGAAGTCAACATACAGTCAACTAATTCATGCAAGTCAAACAAAGTCAACCGAAGTCAAACCGAAAGTCAAACTTGGTCAAAGTAGTCAACTAAAGTCAACATCAGTAGGTTCATGTCAAATGTTGGTCAAAATATCAAACCTAAGTCAAACAACACGTTTTAGATCATAATTGGTCAATTTCACAATTTCAGTTTATCGTTGTGCACAAAGTTCATGTACATGTAGCAAACTTAGCATATTATCTCATAGTACAAAATTAAAGTAAACATGAAAAACTCCAGATCATAAGTATACTCAAAATCGATTCCAAAAAGCCCGGCCAGGGTCTCATACGATAATTAAAAGTCAGGAATCAGAAGGGATACATTTATGGTTTGCCAAGTCAGTTTCTGACCGCGCACTGATTTCGTTTTGGCTATAACCGGAGCTAGGGACATGAAATTGATACAATACCAGTGGCCATGGTTCAAGGACAAATAAAACTAACACGTATCAAAAGTTGAACAATTTTTGTTTAGCCAACTTGTACAGTTTATTCATGCAATTTGAATGTTCAGTTTTCAGCTCAATTCAGAATTTACATAATGTGTGGCCCTATTGTGCCCAATGTATAAGGTTTCATAGATTGACATTAACTAACCATATGTCACATATCATGTTAAGATTCATTTTCCAGAAGCATACATGCTAATTCAAATAACACAAACCACAGAGTATAAAACAGGGAGCAAGTTGCTGTGTCAATTCTAGTTTAGTTGGTCACATTCGTACGCAATTATCCGAAGATCTAGATAAAATTTGACTATGATATCTACATGAAAAGTGAATTAATTTTTCTGTAAATTTCAAATATGTAAAGCTTTAATCTCAGAAGTTAATATATTTTATCATACAAGGCTGTTTTCATGCAAGTGCTGTATAAATCCACTTTTTCACTAAATCATGCATATCTTAAGTTATACATAAGCAAACAACATGATATCCTAGTGTTACCTGAGTGTTTTTAAATTACCTATCCAATGGTATTAATTTCACAATCCAATTCATGGTCTATCAAACCCAGAATTTCCGATCAATCACAAAAACACAACGTTAATTTCAATTGGTCATAACTTGATCATCCGGAAACGAAATCAAGTTATTCCAAAGCCTAAAGTTAATAGTTTTTCGAAAGCTAATCATCTAAAAATGTTATAAGATCAGATCAAAAGTCAACTCTTATCAGATCCTAGAGAATAAAATTCTTTTTTCATGTAAACAACATCAATTGATTAAATTAAAGACACCAATCAACAATAACGCGTATACACTTGAGCAATTGACAACATAAACTATGAAACATCAATAAAATCATATTTTTAATAATTTGAGTTTGAGAGATTTTACCACTAATCAAGCAATTACTTGTATCTACGCGTAGAGGAGAACGAGAGGAACACGAATCCGCAAGTGATTTAACGATCAAACAATTGTGTGATGTTTAATTTGGGATTGAAGATGGTGATGATATGATGAAGATGGGGCTGAATGAGAGGGAAAAAAATGGAACATGTTCTCTTATTATTTAGAATTTAAGGGAATGTAGTTAGTTGCCTAAAAACTAAAAGTCAACAAACATGTGCCTAAACTAATAGTCAACATGCATTGGCTACTCATGGGACCAAGGATGATGAGGTATGAGGTCATGGCCATGTGGCCTCAGGTTCGGGTCTCGGGCTCATTTTGTGTAAAAGCTCGTTCGCGTGTGGTTCGTTTCGAGTGCCATTAACCGTACCGAATCTCCGGAACGTTAACTAGTCGTTGAAACAAAATCACCGTGTTTAATTCATTAAGTAAATAATAAATTAAATTTCTTTCATAAGTTCAATAATTATTAAGAATAATTATTCTATCGTTTTTCGGAGTTCCGTTAACTGAAAAGTTTTCTAGGCGATTAACTTTAATCGTATCGTTTCTAGTTTAATTCGTCAACCGAATTAAGTTCACTAATTAATATAACATATTAATTCAAGTACTCCACTAAGGATCAAGTACGCATTTAATTACTTTAAATACGAAAAAGTTTCACGTAGCCACTGTTAACTATTCTGGAAAAACAAATTGGCGTATGAAAATTGTATGATTTAACTAACGATCGTCAAGTATTTAACGGAAAAACTCGGGTTGTTACATTACCCACCTGTTATTGAAAATTTCATCCCGAAATTTGGATGATGGCAGTTATTGATGAAAATAAAATATTTTCGTATCATTAGAAATCCACGTTTCAACGTGAGCTTGAATTCTATAACTAAGTTTGCAAATAAAGTTTATACTTGGCTTGAATAGTTTGTCTTTCCAGACGTAAGCCTTCATACATTCTTTTAATAAAAGAATTTGGTCATATATGAGTGTTTCGTCAAATAATATGATAAGATTAAATAATCTTTCGAGATCTCTATACGGATGGACTTCTAAGGTCCGTTCGGTTTCGTAATGAATACGAGTTAAGTGTATAGAATTTCTTATCATCAAGAATATGAATGAAATGATTCGGTTACGTGTAAAAATACGACTGAATATGTCACTAATGGATGTATTGAAGTAATAGTTGTCCGCCTTGACTTTTCGATGTAATCACTATTGATTCTCCTAAATTTAAGGGATTTGAATATAATCGTTTGAAATCTGTGAGATTTGGATTCCGGTAATTAAGGAATTTGAGATTTTCTTTGATTAAATGCGGTGAATTACCTCGATTGTTGTGCTTGGAATTTTGCTATAAATTAACTTCTTCTGTTTCATTATCTTCACCACTTCTATACTTTCTTCCTCAATTCATACTTCCAAAAGATTTAGGAAATGCTTAATCCAGTTCTGATCCTTGTTATTATATTGACCATATATACAGTCATTCTTCTTTTTCTTTTACCACCAGAGGAATTTGTTTTCTTCTACTATTCCCTTGGGGTTATAATGTTTTTAATTCTCCCGTGTCTTTACGTTGCAATACGTATTGATATACACGGTTTGTAATTTATGTGTTGTTATCGGGCTTTATATTTTCCCTTATATGTCGGAGCTCTATGCTCTTGTTTTCTCTTCTCAACTTTAAGTAAAGCGAGTAATGGTCCAGAATTCATAGGTATGAAGTTTCGAATGAACATAATTAATGTTCTAAGAAAGCAATTGTAATAGCACGATCTTGATTTGTCAAATTACTAGAATATCCAAAAAAGACCGAATCATTAAGAAATATATTTCCTTGATATGTTTAGAGGTTAAATAGAAGGAAAGAGTTATGTAACATGGTTCATGATGATTGTAAGGTCTGTGAATCATCATTTTCCATTAGAAATTTAGCATGACTTCGGAGCAAGATATTTTTTAAAGATTTCATCGGATTCAGAATTACCTGGATTCTTTGAATATAGGGTTTGGTCCTTGTATTTGTCCTTGGTCTCCTTCATGGTTAGCTCAATCCGTTTTTCAGTTCCAAATCTGAGCTTTTTCAATACGTTATTCTTTATCATCAAACTTTTGGCCATTAAGACCATCTATAGCTTTTGCTGCTTCGTCAGCATTCTCAAGGTTAACGAATCTGAATCATTGGTTATCAATCCGAGATGGTTTTCAAGAGATTTTATTTTTAGATGATTAAACGCTGATTGTAATCGTTAACGGATCTAATGGTTGACGAATAGGAGTTGTTGATTTCAAAAGTAATGAATGATAATTTCGGTGGTTTGATGTGATAATTCATCATAGAATACAAATGAATATAATTCATGAATGTAGTGATCTTTAGGAAGATAACACTTGCTAAAGCTTTACTTAGATTCCGATACGTCAAAATTAGAATATGTAGTAGTTGTTCTTTAGTGAACGGATACACATATCTTGTGAATGTAATTAGTGTAGTTACTGATTATTGAATCAGAATTTGAAAAATGTATAATGTAACATATTAATGTGAGATATAAATATTTCTCGGGTTTTACCTACCCGTTAAATATTTTTACAATTTACAGTTTGTAAAGAAGAGTTTTTAATTACAATCTTTATGAAGATCTATATTCGTATATATTCTTCAGATGTAATCATGGATTTAATGAGTTAATATAATATTAAACTCATTTGATTTACGGTTGAAGATAATCTCCAAAACCTTAGAGATTTAATAATTGTCGCGAAATATTTCGCTAATGAAGTTATGAATCAATACTTCATCGTTCATTGTTTATTGATATACCTCGGTATATGATATTGATGCTCGTGAAGTTCTTGTGAAATTTACAAGGCACGAATAATGTTTTCTAAAAAGTTTCGAGTACATTGAAAATAGAAGTGAAAAATCAAACATGTATTTGAATAATACACTTAGTTTATTATGAAATAGAGTTTATTGTACTGAAGCAGTGATTAATGATTGTTAAGTCATTAACGAAGGATGTACATCATAGCATATTAGTGATATGATTTAACCAAGTAGTACATACTAGTTAAGATTCACACGTAATAGTTTAGTACGAAAAGATTTATTATTGTTCCAAACCATATATATATAAAGTATACATATATAATTTTTTTTTCCAGGAAGAATGAGTCAATACATCTTAACTCACAACTACTAATATTCCTTGGTATCTATGGGGTGTATGATGTTGATATCCGAAGTACCGAGTGTGATATTGAGGTGTGGGATGCGGATGTTGTTGTTGGTGAAGCTGATGCTGTTGGTGGTGATGTTGATGGTATTGGTGGTGCCGGCTATGCTGCTGGTACTGATGATGCTCTTAGATTTCGCACCATATTCTCCAGAGCCACTACTCGAGCGCGAAGCTCGTTGACTTCTTCTACTATTCCGGGATGATTGGCGGTTCGGAAAAGTGGATGAATAAGATCTAGAATTCTGGATATTAGATATTCGTGGCTGGATATCCTGGAAATGAGGGTGAAAATGGTGTTCCGGATTGGTTCGCCGGTAAGTGCTTCAGGTTCTTCACCAAGAGGTGAATTCGGTTGGTGGAAGGGATCGCCTTCTTCTCGCCTCCATTGATTAAGTCGACTACGAACCCACCCCCAATTCATCCAGAAAAGATGATGGCTAATAGGTTCGTTCGTTCCAGTTACGCTGTCCATGGAGCTCGAGGAATCAGATGAGAAATCCATATCATGTGTTTGGAATAGGGTTTGATATGAATTGAGTGTTGGATGCTATGTTTGTCTCCTTGAATACGTGTATATAGCAAAAAGATTTCCGTAATTTACGGAGGAAATTTAGGAAATATATCAGACAAAATCTAATATACTCCCTCCGTCCCAGATTAATTGTCCCCAGACAAAAAACACACAGTTTTAGAAAATCCCACTAACTTTATTTCTCCACCAATGAAATATCTTCTCTCTCCAGATCCACCAATGAAATATCTCATTTCCTTTCTATTTATGGAAGTAGACAATTAATTTGGGACATCCCAAAATGGAATACTGGACAATAATTTAGGGACGGAGGGAGTAATAAGTATGATAGCGACATGATTAGCCTATATGTAATTGGTACAATAATTACAGTAAGATGTCGGTGGATCAAAAATGATAAGCAGTGAGAAGTAGTGATCGGTCGCGACTAGTGGTGAGAGGCGGTGTTGAGTAGTAGTAACCAACGATAAATAGCAAGGAGTAGTGGTATAAGATGATGAGTATGTCCAGGCAATGTCTTCGTAGTGTCAAGTAGAAATCAGGGGTGACGGGCAGTGTCGGGTAGTGACGAATTGTGACGTGATTACACGCTCCTTATAGGTTATAATAATAATTAAATCGTACAGTGTAAATTTCTACTCATATTTGAAATTAAACGGTTTATGTTCTAAACGGTATTTATCCAAGTAACCTACTTGACTCGCTCCCAATTCCTTATTTTGCGATGTCGGAACTTCTATATGAGTTACCGTAATGTAATCCCGGTCATTACATTACGCTATCTCATATTTCCATTCGACATTACTCCATAAGTTTAAGATAGCGTAGTCGACTTAATTCTGTTAAATCTCGTGTCGCATGTACGTATGTGATTCGTAGTATAGTGTTTAATTCAAGTCCATATCATATGGGTACAGTGTGAATATGTATGTGATGTATTGTGTTGCACTACATATAGAATAGTGACACAAACAGTGCAAGTATGGTGTATAAAAGTCATCCAAGACACACGGCTATAGACTAGACCAACTAATGCGCCCTACCGTTAGACACACTAATGCATCCTAGTTCCCTATAGCCAAAGCTCTGATACCAAACTGTAACACCCCGTCAAAAATCCCTTTAACGGAATGTTAACTCTGGTCCCAGTGCTTGGCTTGACTTCTATGTAACAGCAATATTCTACAGCGGAAGCAATTAATACCTGAGAATAAAACATGTAAAACGGATCAACAACAATGTTGAGTGAATCTACAGGTTTTAGGTAAACAATACAGTAAGTTTAAGAAATACATTTCGAAAACGGTTATTAGTGGAAGACCACCAAGGTTCAATTTTAAAAGTTAGACAACTCCGTGTCCCATTTCAAAAGTTTGTTGACACTACCATGTCAAGTTTCAATCATTTGTAGACAATACCATGTCAAGTTTCAAATATTCGTAGACAATACCATGTCAAGTTTTATCTCATTTGTTCGTAAACCACAGTTTTAAATAACGTTGTATAGTATCTGAAGAACAGTTATCAGAAATATAGTTTAGTTTCCTTGACCACGAGATTTTACAAGTACAACTCCAAGTTGCAAAACGTTTGCATAATCTATGAGCACCTGAATACTAGCAATGACCCAAGTATAGAATCCACTATACCTGCCTTTACCTCATAAAAACGTTATACACTTGTACGAATGTATTATGTTCAAAATAAATGCACCACAGTTTTTATAGCGGGCGAGGTTGTCAACCTAACGGATCCGTCCATCTAAATTGTGCCTACACCAATGGTATTTAAAGTATTCAAGCTAGAGGCTTTGTGTACAAACTCAATATGCAGATATAGTACTCGTGTCAATATAAAAAAAAAGCATTTGATAATGTAAGTATAACAGCGTGTATTCTCATCCCTGAAAACATGTAAAAAGCGGGACTGTAGACTCACCTTTGAATAAAGCTCGGATTGAAAAGTGGACAATTTACTTGTACGGTTTATAGCCGAGTAATGCAACCTAAGTATATGTATTTAGGTTGGTCAATAAATATGTCTTAAACAAGTGTGGTTTCATAGTATAAGTTGTCTTATTGCTCGAATCGACGCGTTTCAAAGTAGAAGTCAACATACAGTCAACTAATTCATGCAAGTCAAACAAAGTCAACCGAAGTCAAACCGAAAGTCAAACTTGGTCAAAGTAGTCAACTAAAGTCAAAATCAGTAGGTTCATGTCAAATGTTGGTCAAAATATCAAACCTAAGTCAAACAACACGTTTTAGATCATAATTGGTCAATTTCACAATTTCAGTTTATCGTTATGCACAAAGTTCATGTACATGTAGCAAACTTAGCATATTATCTCATAGTACAAAATTCAAGTAAACATGAAAAACTCCAGATCATAAGTATACTCAAAATCGATTCCAAAAAGCCCGGCCAGGGTCTCATACGATAATTAAAAGTCAGGAATCAGAAGGGATACATTTATGGTTTGCCAAGTCAGTTTCTGACCGCGCACTGATTTCGTTTTGGCTATAAGCGGAGCTAGGGACATGAAATTGATACAAGACCAGTGGCCATGGTTCAAGGACAAATAAAACTAACACATATCAAAAGTTGAGCAATTTTTGTTTAGCCAATTTGTACAGTTTATTCATGCAATTTGAATGTTCAGTTTTCAGCTCAATTCAGAATTTACATAATGTGTGGCCCTATTGTGCTCAATGTATAAGGTTTCAGAGATTGACATTAACTAATCATATGTCACATATCATGTTAAGATTCATTTTCCAGAAGCATACATGCTAATTCAATAAACACAAACCACAGAGTATAAAACAGGGAGCAAGTTGCTGTGTCAATTCTAGTTTAGTTAGTCACATTCGTACGCAATTATCCGAAGATCTAGATACAATTTGACTATGATATCTACATGAAAAGTGAATTACTTTTTCTGTAAATTTCAAATATGTAAAGCTTTAATCTCAGAAGTTAATATATTTTATCATACAAGGCTGTTTTCATGCAAGTGCTGTATAAATCCACTTTTTCACTAAATCGTGCATATCTTAAGTTATACATAAGCAAACAACATGATATCCTAGTGTAACCTGAGTGTTTTTAAATTACCTATCCAATGGTATTAATTTCACAATCCAATTCATGGTCTATCAAACCCAGAATTTCCGATCAATCACAAAAACACAACGTTAATTTCAATTGGTCATAACTTGATCATCCGGAAACGAAATCAAGTGATTCCAAAGCCTAAAGTTAATAGTTTTTCGAAAGCTAATCATCTAAAAATGTTATAAGATCAGATCAAAAGTCAACTCTTATCAGATCCTAGAGAATAAAATTCATTTTTCATGTAAACAACATGAATTGATCAAATTAAAGACACCAATCAACAATAACGCGTATACACTTGAGCAATTGACAACATAAACTATGAAACATCAATAAAATCAGATTTTTAATAATTTGGGTTTGAGAGATTTTACCACTAATCAAGCAATTACTTGTATCTACGCGTAGAGGAGAACGAGAGGAACACGAATCCGCAAGTGATTTAACGATCAAGCAATTGTGTGATGTTTAATTTGGGATTGAAGATGGTGATGATATGATGAAGATGGGGCTGAATGAGAGGGAAAAAAATGGAACATGTTCTCTTATTATTTAGAATTTAAGGGAATGTAGTTAGTTGCCTAAAAACTAAAAGTCAACAAACATGTGCCTAAACTAATAGTCAACATGCATTGGCTACTCATGGGACCAAGGATGATGAGGTATGAGGTCATGGCCATGTGGCCTCGGGCTCGGGTCTCGGGCTCGTTTTGTGTAAAAGCTCGTTCGCGCGTGGTTCGTTTCGAGTGCCATTAACCGTACCGAATCTCCGGAACGTTAACTAGTCGTTGAAACAAAATCACCGTGTTTAATTCATTAAGTAAATAATAAATTAAATTTCTTTCATAAGTTCAATAATTATTAAAAATAATTATTCTATCGTTTTTCGGAGTTCCGTTAACTGAAAAGTTTTCTAGGCGATTAACTTTAATCGTATCGTTTCTAGTTTAATTCGTCAACCGAATTAAGTTCACTAATTAATATAACATATTAATTCAAGTAATCCACTAAGGATCAAGTACGCATTTAATTACTTTAAATACGAAAAAGTTTCACGTAGCCACTGTTAACTATTCTGGAAAAAAAATTGGCATATGAAAATTGTATGATTTAACTAACGATCGTCAAGTATTTAACGGAAGTTTTAACGGAAAAACTCGGGTTGTTACAATAATTATTATTATTATTATTATTATTATTATTATTATTATTATTATTATTATTATTATTATTATTATTATTATATAATATAATATTATAAAATAATAACATAATACTCCGTGATATCTATATTGAAAAAGTGAGTCAACATAATATTAATCAAACCTCAAATAGATATGTTAGTCACCGAGATTGTGTTAGTCACCGAGATTGAGGGTTACATTAGTAAATTTAAATGAGCATACCAAAGATCTAAAAGTGCGTTTTGTTTGTAGTAACCCATACCATACTGTTTGAAAATTGTGATTTCAAGAGAATAAAACGTGAATAATCGATTTCTAAATTTATTTTACCAAACACTATAAAGTAATTATTTGCATTTTTAAATCGCAATAATCAAAAAATCACCTCCAAATCGCAATCTCAAACACCCTCTAAATTCAAAAAAAAGAAAGTGTATGTTTGGCACTTTAGCATTGACACCCTGACCTTGTGTTTCTTTTGGAAACCCACCAGACTCACTCGAAAGAGTCGGATGCCAGAAAATTACCTCCACCGGGTCCCCACACATGTGAGAGGAACCATCATCATACTTACTGCCACAAGAGTTGTAAATACTTGTCGCGAGTGTGGATTGAACATGCACCTATTTTAAATTCAAAGTTTTCACATGACTTGTCTCAGCTTCAAAGGTACCGGATATCACTGAGTTACTACTACATTGGTGATACATTGGTGATAGTAGTCAAATAAGATAAGGGGGGAGTGAAGATAGATGATAATGGAAGGTCAAATAATGATAAGGGTGAAATATTGTAGATTTAAAAGAAAAAGTGGACTTGTTGAAAATAAGTGAATGTATCAAAAAACCAAGAGAAATTACCATCACCATTTTGGTAATCAGATTGTGTCACTAAGAAACTTAGTAGAAATTTTTAATTGTATAAATTCCATTAAAACCTCCCAACTTTGAATGTTGAATATTTTTTGTGGTAGAAAAGAAGTCCAAAAAAGTACTCTTTTCAAGTCTCAACTTAATCTTGACCACAATGAATGCACATTTTCTATGGTACTCCAAATCATATTGACAACAAAGAAAACCTGTCATCTAGTTAAAAAGCACTCCGTTTATGCAATGATTAGAAAACTCACACGCAATAACCAAGCAAAAATATTCAATAAGTAGGGAAAGTTGTTTCTAAGAATGTACAACACGTATTCTTTTGTCAAAAAGAATCACTAAATCGGACTATATGTAGCACACCAAAGACAAAACTGAAATAATAGCAAGTGTAAAGCAAATGACAAACAAAAAATGACAAAGCTAGCTCCCATCAGCGTAGTAAGAACACCAAGTTCATGATCACCGCACCCATGCTACCGAATCAATCTCATCCCTTGATACCTTGTATAACTCGAGTCTTTTTGCAATATCTTGTCTCTTTGACATCAAACTTGGATCTTCGTCAAGTAAATCTGATAGTTGTTTAGCCTGAAAAACATTTAAACAATGCTTAATACATTTAAAAATACAATTATTACTGTAACCTTCTGATTGCTAGATAATAATATATGACATCCTTATCCTACACATTGTACTACCTTATAAAAGAAGGATTTTTCTGTGTTTAAGGGAGATACAATAAATGCTATTAAAACTGAAATAACAGTGTATAGAAGATTTAAACAAAATGTAATTCAGCCCACCCCAGAGCAAAACGAATATAAGACCCCTATCGACCCATTAACCAACCCGCCCCTTTTGCCAACTCTATTTAGTGACAAGGTGTGTGGCTTCCTAGTCTAATGTTACTTTTTTCACCATTTCCGTTAACTACATCTGCCTACTGGATTAAAATCATGAACTTGAATGGCATGAACAAATTATCACAAGAAACTAAATAAAGATATCATAAATGTAGAGCAAGTGTTACCTCCTTCCTTCCAATTTGTGTGTAGAAATAGTTTAGCAGATTTTGCTTGGCTTCTTTAACTTGACATAAAACGACTGCTTTTGGGATAGTGCTTTTAATAGTGTCAGACACCATACCGATATAAGATGATACATTTGAACCGATCCTCCTGAAATGAGCGTCTCCATAACGATCCCCTAACAGATCGGTTGGATTTCCACGGTCCCCACCAGGGATACCGCGGTCCCCACCGGGGACACCACGGTCTGGTTGAGGGTTTCTACGATCTGCAGATGAGGTTCGCCGGTCACCTGGTGGGGGAACACCAGTGGGACCTACTCTCTCAACTTCTTGGGGAAGTTTCCGGAAGAAATCCACAGTTAAGTATGAAGACTCCATTTCCACTAACCGTGTAACTGTTTTTTTACTTTCATCGCGGAATTTTTCTAATGATTCTCCAGCTGCAGCAGCTAGGGCAGATTGCAGAGTTGGAAACCGCCTCAATTCCTGTTATAGCCAAATAATTAGAAACATGACATATTACCAAGAGGCAGCACTCTTATGTGCGTTTTCATATGTATCATGTGATTTTCATAAACAAATCAGATAACCGGCTATAATAATATTAAGTGTTTATGTTCAGGTTTAGTTTGTTCTAATCATTTATAAAAGTAAAAATTAATATAGATGACCAAAAGAAGAAATTTTTTAAAGCTGATCCAACGTTAGTGAGAAGAGAGTAGCAATCTCCCAAATTAGGTTTATAAGCACTCTTTGATACTTAATTTTGTCACAGGTAGTAATCTAGTATGAACCAAATTGTTTAGGGCCGTAATAATCACATAATTAGAAACATAAGATTTTCATAAAAAAATACACTAAAGAACTGATCACTTGTACCTTATAGTCATAAGGATTAATAAAGTCAGTTTCAAAACACGAAAAACAGAAAACTTACCAACAAGATTCAACATCAAAAAACTCTATAGTATGACTTGTAGTCGTGAAACTTTCAAAACACATATCCAAACACCCATTTACAAGAAAACAGACCATGGAAAGAAAAACAAGTTTTTAAATCTGACCTCGGTTTCTCCAATTGACTTCCTGACAAGTTCTTTAAGCACAAAATGTACCTGCAAAACATACTCCGCGTAAATCATATGATTCAACGTCAACATTATTATTATTATAACATCTTAAAATTGACAGCACAATAAAAAAAAATGCTTACTGCATCAACTGAAGCTTCGGCTGGCCCCTTAAAATAAGTTAATGAACCTTCAATAAGACGTCGATAACCCTGTTCGGGAGCAATTAAATGTGGTTGGTAACCATCTGCTTCTGAAACGATTTTCCTCACGTTCTGCAAAGAAAGATGCTTATCGAATGGAAGTTTCCTCAACGCAGCAGGAAGCTGGTTGTCAAACACTCCATATATTCTGTCACCTCCAGGCCGCCTGATATATATTCAATTATTTAAAAACTTATATATATTAAAAAAAAATATTGTATACAGTAATGATATTAAATATGAGAAAGGATAATTATAAAAACAATTGTACAAATGTTAATCCAAAAATTTGTTGCATAACCCAACTTAAGAGGTTATATATAGCTGAGCACACTTTAAAAAAAATTAAACCTTTTGGCATGTTCTTTATTGCTAGAGTTCTATTATAACTGTTTAACCCATCAAAATCAAATGACCTAAACTGACCCATTCTTAGAAATTTCTTCTAATCAAAACTTGAAGGTCAATAACAATTCTTACCCTCCATCTAAATGTTCCTTAAAGATTTTGTCAAAAGCACGACAAAGTTCCAAAATGGTATACAGTTGAGCCTGAAAGAGAGCACTTAAGCAAATTAGATAGAATTATGTCACATTTAAAGAGACATCCAAAAAAATACGATATACTTACTCCCGCATCAACTGCAATTGGCCTCCCAAGACGGTCCAACTCTGCTTCCATCTCATCAATACCTTTGTTTATCAAAGAAATGATACCCGGTATTTTTGCTTTGATTACAGTTTCCAAATGCTGTGTACAGAAGCATCATATAACTATAGTACTAAAGAGTCGTGATAACTATAGTACTAAAGACTAAATGTCACGAGTGTATATTGTAGAAAAACAGAGAATATGTATACAGCATACCTGCGATAGAAGCTTAGCCAAATACTCTGAACCCATTTTATTGGCCAAATGACCATAGTCAGGACTTGTAGCAAAATACTCCCGCTCCCTTCGTCTTGCATACATCATATCAGTATTTTTATTGATATCAGCTTGTGATCGATTCACAATCCCCACCCAAGGATGTTGCAGACGATAAGATCTGCCTTCAAGAACCTTTGAGAGAATAGCATTTATTATCAGAATTGGGTGAGAGGAAACCATTGAAGTTATAATATCTAAGAGTAAATTAGATATGAGACATGTTTTGTCTCCAAAAAGTCATATGGGTAACAATAAAAAAAAATCGCTAACAAGAAAACTAATTGAATAGGTAGATAGTCACCCAACATATATTTTTAAGGCATAAGACCTCCAAAATGATATTATCAATAAACTGGATTATGATTAAAATGATACAAATTCCTAATCAGCAAATACACTGTTACACTATTATGACAACATAAACATTTTTGAACAGCAAGTATTTAGACTCCATCCCAGCCTGTTTTGAGCCCTCACCCAACCCACCCATTCTGCCACCTCAGATACACAGACAGAAAAAAGAAGATAAATAAAATCTCACATCCAAAGCATTAGTTCCTTTGTCCATCAGATCAAGCTTTGTCACAACCCCAAATGTCCGTTCACCTAGTGATGTTGAGAAAAACTTTGAGATCAAAAAAGAGATTACTAAAAAATCATGAAAGAAAACATTTCCTTTGATGATGAAGTGAATATACCTAATGGATCGACCTCCTTAGCAAGTTTAATTGCATCAGATGTGGCAATATCTTGGTTGGCAGGAGATATTGCTAGTATGATGGAGTTGGGCTGAAAAAGACCATGCAATCAATATTAATCATTTAATTATGAGAATTATAACGAGCATGCAGAAGAAGAAAAAAAGATGGAACGCGGAAGA
The DNA here is from genome assembly GCF_046630445.1 of Rutidosis leptorrhynchoides. NCBI lineage: Eukaryota > Viridiplantae > Streptophyta > Magnoliopsida > Asterales > Asteraceae > Rutidosis > Rutidosis leptorrhynchoides. The sequence goes on from NC_092333.1 coordinate 480,949,867, forward strand.
TAATTACTTGTCCCTTAGCAAAGGTTGCTATAGGCTACTACTATGTTTGTCACCAATAAAAACGTGGTTCCCAACAACAATAGTGTGCCCCAAGTTTACAGTTAAAGACATCAATTAAAGTAACATAGTTTAAAAAAACATCTGATCTTGATTCTGACTTCAAAGTGTTAATGAGCATATCTACAAATAAAAAGGCTCTTAATTATGACTGCCAAATATCAAACAAACCATTACCGCTAATCCAATCCACTATTCATTGTCTTGAAACATTTGAGAAAAAGTAAATTCATGTAATTAGTTTCCTAATACCCTATCCTATTTTGCTAAATGTCCCAAAAAGAAAAATTTATATCATAACGCAACATTTCATCAGAGCGCCAATGTAAAAAACAAAAAAGAAGAAGCAAGAAACACACTAAATTGGCTACTACTATATTGTGGTAAATAAGTACCACAACAAATATGTATGAGCATACATACTTAAAGTGAAGAACCAATTATACTTGTCAATGTTGATTAACGAGATCTAATATAGCAATACCTTCTCAACGTAAAGCCGGACCATATTTTCGATATCTTCAACTATAGTTTCGGACTGTCCCTCTGCAAGGAAATTGGTTCTTTATATTAATAGAAGCTCCATTCAAAAGGAGAGTGATAATGAGAAGTTAGATAAAGATGACATACCAACAGCAACTTTAGTCAATCCAGGTAAATCAATTAAGGTTAAGTTGACAACTAGATGAACATGGAACAAACGTGAGACGTTAGTATCTTATAACCATAAAACACAGCACTATATTACAAGCGTAACAAAACGTCTATCAAGAAAACGCACCATCTGGTGAGTATATACTGAGATGGATTGGAATTGGAGATATTTGTTTTGTCTTCCCCGTAATCCTGTCTGTTTCATCCGCAATTTCCTTGCGTACCAGAGCTGTTGATGGATTAAGAAATTGTCAAACTTAGATAAGCATCATAAAAAAATACACTAAAAACCTTTAAATGAATCATTCAAGTAAACACCAAGTCTTTAAACTTTCATGAATAAACGAAGAGCATCTTATCTTAATAATAAAAAGTCAGGCTAAAACACTTGCAAACGGCTGTACATGAAAGTGTCAGTTGCATACCAAAATCAGTGAACCGCTTGCGAGGCAAATGTCCAAATTCAGCATACTCTTCGCTCCTCCCCTCTGTCTTATGCAACTGCAACACCAAGGGCCGTCTTGTAACAATTCCTGAATATTAACACATTTATTTAACCTATCAGGTACAAAAATTAAATATACAAATAACACATAGATACACATAATAAGATGAAGTACAACTGACCAGATCCTCTAGGAAGAAAATCCCTCCCTACAATGCTCTCTAACACCGAAGACTTTCCAGAACTCTATCATCGATTAAATCAACAAATCACAAAAAAAAAAAAAAAAAAAAAAAAACTAATAATAAAATAAAATACAATTGCATAGATAACAAATAAATCGAACCAAAACAGCTTTTCATCAGAAAAAGCAACAGATCGAAGCAATTACTAACAGCAGAGGGATACGATCTCAACAGATACTTTAATTTTAAAGTCTATTAAATCAAAATTACATAAAAATTAAGTAGATCTGAAATATATTTACACATCTATGTATATGTACGTATGTATACCTGACCGCCGACGACGGCAACGGAGGGTAGAGCGTCCCAAAGCGAAGCAAAAGTGGAATCTCCGCCGCCATAGTCACCGAGAGCAGTACAAGCTCTTTGTATACGATTGACTAAACCGATCAAGCTCCCCATAGTCGCCGTCATGATTAGTTATAAATTAATTAACGATAAATATACACACAAAAAAAAGTTACAAACCCTAAAGTATGAGATCGGATCTAAAGCATGAAATTCGGATGAACAATAATCGGAAACGGATTGTACAGAGAGAGAATAAGAATCTAGAGAGGGAAATAGTTGTGGATGGGTAGCGAAGGTATATGTGAAATCAAAAATGTCTGTGATGGAAAAAAGGCGTGTTTGCTAAAATGCGCTTTGTGCTGGATTTATTCCAGTTTCCTTTTTTGTTTCTTTATCATCCGGTTGGCCGGTTAGTCCAATATTTTTGGGAAATATTTTCTTACCTTTTCACCCTTTCCCGACTTTAGACTTGTGAACTTTTTTACTTCTTTTTTTTTTTTTTTTTTTTTCCCTAAACTTTTTTACTTCTTTTTTTTTTTTTTTTTTTTCCTAAACATATGCTTAAGACTTTAGAGCTATGCTTAAAACTTTAGGATATCTATTACCTACTTGTACATTTTTCTACTTGTACATTTTTTATAACTTTTGTAAATAGCTACTTCACTAACTTTTGTTTACCCACTATTAATGCATAAAAAAAATTCTTAAACATAACCCTAAGGGCTAACTTTATAATAATTCTTTTTTTTTTTTCAACAAAAATTGTAACTTCATAAAAAACGAGACCTTCAACAAAAAAATGAATGCTCAAAACAAAGATACAAACAAAGGCAACGAGGCCTAAAAACCTAAAACTAACACCTAAAACAAACTACAATCAAACAAACAAAACCACACAAGCTAAAGAAATTTAACTTACGTTCAAAACGAAAAAAAAAAAGACAACAATCCATCAATGCTAACCTTTCGAACCACCTCCCCGTGACCTTTCTTCGCCCTAAATCTCTTGCTCTCTTTTTGTTTTGGAAGCATCCTCAAACCAATCAATTTGCCCTCCACCCTAACGCAACCTTCAAGATCCTTTGCCACCTCCTCAAAAAAGCTAGAAGCTTTACCCGATGAGCTGCCTTCACCTAGGCCCACACCAACCTGATGACCCGTCTTCAGCCCTTCTCTTCTTTTACCCAACTCGACCCGAACGACACCACCATTAGCCATCACATTAACCACAGGCTGATCAACAGAACCACCCTTTGCAGCCCCAAAATCAGCCAATCGATCCGACACACACACCCCATTAACCTTCTCGAACCCCATCGAACCCAAACCATCATCTCCTGAAATTAAACACCGAGCCCTTTTACGCTTACGAAAGCCTTAAAGCCTTGAGAATCAAGATCAGCTTGAACCTTATCTAAAGAGAATGAAACCGAGGGTGACCTATCACAACTCAAACCAGCTTTACCAGAAGAGTTTTCATGACCACCCGCCTTTGGACCCGTTATCACCGAAAAAGAAAAACCAAACTCAAAAACTCCATGAACCATACCTTCATCACCTTGACCAAAATATCCTGGTCGTACCGTATCCGTCGTAGCATCTGTGAAAAAAATAATTGTATTGGAAATAAATAAAGAAAGAAAGTTTTAGTTTTTTTAAGTTTTTTAAGAAGGTAAAAAGAAAGAAGTCAAAAGAAATCGTGCTTAATTTTTTAACGTTGTTCCTTTCAAATCAGAAGGATCTCCCTTCCTTCTTTTACATTTCTTTTTACTTGATTTCATTTCTTTAGTAAAAAACTCAGGAGCATAGATGAAAGTAAACGGAAAGAATCAACAAAAAGAATGGTGATACCGAGATTTATTTTGAAGAAAAAAGAAAGAAATGTGATTGAAAATTTAGTTAATTTTCCGTACTCAACTTGTCTTTTCAAATTGAAACGACTTCATTTCATTCTCATTTAATCCTATTTTTTTATTTTCATTTCCTTTATGATTAAACTCGAAAACAGAGCAATGGTTTGAAAAAAAAACCTCCCTATCATAATATGCCATGGTCAAGCCAAAAATGATTTAAGTCTAAAATGTAAATGATTTGAATACGGCAGAAAGGTATCAACTTGAAAACACTCACCGTACATAGTGATCCAATCTAGAGTAACTCTTGTTATGGTGGTTTAAGCAATTCATAATATGATTGTCCTGTCTCATTACGCGTTTCAGTTAACATTATGACTATTGTTTATAGGGAAACTCGAGAACACCAAAGGGTTAACCAGTGTGTCTGATGCAGACATGGATCGAGATGTTGCTAGTTTGCTCGTGGGCTCAAACGTGGATCGAGATGTTACTAGTTTGCCCATGGCCTATCATGGCCTAGCTTGTTCAACATGGGCCAACTATGTTCCAAGTGTTGGAATGGGTTTGCAAAGTTGGAAGAATAATCCTGATTGATTGACGTACTCATCAAGTGGACACACATTGTTTGATCCTATTTTATTGGTCTAATTTTATTTCTTTTATCTATTTTACATTTATACTCCGTAGTTATCTATTAGCAATTGAAATTAGGTAGAGTTAAAAGTTAAAGTTATATATTGTTTTTTTAGGTACGTCTTTATCTTCTTATTAGCAAGTATTTATATTGTAAAGTGTTGGAACGGAAGGGTTAGTTTTTGGATTATTTGTATATCGTAAAGGTTGTGTGTTTCTGTTTAAACCGACAAGGTTTAATCACTATTCTATCTATATTGTCTAGCCACGATCCTTAATTCGCATTATGTAGTATCAGAGCCCGGGCATGGCTAACAACAGCTACCGAGGTGATTATACCAGATACGCCGGACGAGGCAGTTATATTGATTCGAGAGATGCTGAAATCGAGCGTTTACAACGAAGAATAGCAAAATTAGAACTGGGCCGACATCATAAATATGATGAACGCTATGCTTCGTATCAAACGGAGAATCAGTGGAAAAGTATGAATCCATTCGCTGATGCGCCGAGCGGATTCAGATGGGACCATCATGATGATCCCTGTAACAACCCAACTTCATAAACCCAAAAACGCGTACCAAAAAAAAATATATTATGGCAGTGCATCTGGACGGCGTCCAGAATCCTGGACGGCGTCCAGCTCAGAAGAGTGGGACGGCGTCCAGAGTTTTGGGACGGCGTCCAGCTCAAACAACTGGGACGGCGTCCAAGCAATTGGGACGGCGTCCCAATGGTCTTCCAGCTACTGATCACGGGTCCAACTCACACGAGCGGAAAACCCGCTTCCCGACACTTTCAAACGAAAGCCTTTTTACCACAAGTCAATATAAATGAAACTAAGAGATTTTCATCATCAAATCAAGTTTTACATCAACGGGCCCACATCGCCCGTTTTACGAGTTTCGTTCAAAAATAAAAGTTTCGACCAAATATAAGTTTAAGTTCCAAACGACACTAGAGCATGGTGTTTGGGGTTAAACTACCCAATCTCGGTCGAACTCCAAAAGCTAACACCCAAAAGCATCCCCTAACAAAACAAGCGGGAGATCACTAATCCAATTGAACGCTCTTACCCTTGTCAATGCCCGAGCCTATAAAAAAAGTAAACAACGAGAGGGTAAGCAAAGCTTAGTGAATGCAATAATTATACGAATACATATATAATTATACCTACTTGCATACACTTACACAACCGCAAACATGCTAGCAAACAACATTAGCTTATCGTCGCAATAACAAGCTATAATTCACCAATACCCCCAAGCTAGCATAACATCCGCATATAAATGTAACTCGAATAATATAATATGCTTACAACACAAATAACCATGGTTAACCAATAGTACAAGGGAACGGCTCTCGCGAAAACGTCATCGGTGTTCGTAACATCCGTTAGGGCACTTAACACCTCGCACCACTAACCCCTAGGGTGGCACCTTAACACCTCGGCACATCACCCCGAGTGGCATCTTAACACCTCGATGCAACACTCATTATTTTACGGAGTGGTGTCTTAACACCTCGACACTACACTCCTAGGTGGCATCTTAACACCTCGATGCTACACCCGAGTGGCATCTTAACACCTCGATGCTACACTCTTCACGTGAAACGTGGTGTCTTAACACCTCGACACTACACCTTTCACGCTACAACAAATAGATACATTATATACATACGCATATAATTATTCCACTCACCTCAAAGTCTTCGTGTAAGATAACCGAACTTGCAGCGTCAATGTAACGTACCTATTACATTTTAGCACATAATCAATTCACAACACAAGTCGGTCAAGTAACTCACTTAACAATCTAGAGTCTTTTGACCATAAGTGCAATCCCGACCCATTTTGCACCTTTAACCCTAATAATGGGTTAACTTCACCAAAAACTCTAGTTCTAGCCATTTAAGGTCTTAACACGCATTTAAACACCAAGTTGACTCATTTTCACGCATGCAAGACAACCTAGGTCATCAAAGACCCATTTGACCCATTTCAAGGTCAACATACCCATTTAGTTCACCCACAACCCAAATGACTCCCACTAACACTAACTATAGGTGTACTAGTGATCTATTAGGCCTTTAAGACCCATTTACATATTTCAACATTTCAAAACCCTAAGTTAGTCACCATTTGGGTCTTCATGACCCAAACTTACCCAAAACCCCAAATTACTCACAAATGGGTTTTATGTGCAATACTAACCCAAACCCTAACCCTTAAACACATTAAACTAAGGTAATCAAGTTTAGGGCTTACCACAACAATCAAAACGAAGCTAACGAGGAGATGAACAACTTTAATGCTCGAGCTAAAACCCGAAACAAGCTTCTTCTTCTCCGATTTGAGCTTTCTCACACTTGAATCACACTCTCTCACTAGGATTTAAGTGGATGATGTTTGGTGGTTAGGAATGGAGTAATGAGGCTCAACCAAACTGATCTAGGGCCTTTAATTCGTCCACCAAGTGAAATTACCAATTTACCCATCTAAAATATTTAAAAACCCAAATCTGGCTCGACAGATCATCTGGACGGCGTCCAGATTTCTGGACGGCGTCCAGGCCTTCATAATGGGACGGCGTCCCAGAATTTTGGACGGCGTCCAGGCCTTCATAATGGGACGGCGTCCCAGATTTTTGGACGGCGTCCAAACCAAAATAAAACAGGATCTTACAATCCCTTACAGACCATTGGTATGAAGGTTGAACAACCTTTTAATCTGGAATACGTTCCGGAACCTATTGTGGATGACGATTGTGAAGACCCATCCTAATCCATCCGGACGAAGTCCACATCGATTATAAACGATTAACAACAGTTGATTACATCGCGAGGTACTTGACCTCTATATGATACATTTTACAAACATTGCATTCATTTTTAAAAGATAACTTTCATTTCATCGTAAGTTGACAGACATGCATACCATTTCATAATATATCTAAACTATAAATAACTTGATAATATTCTTGATGAACTCAATGACTCGAATGCAACGTCTTTTGAAATATGTCATGAATGACTCCAAGTAATATCTCTAAAATGAGCAAATGCACAGCGGAAGATTTCTTTCGTACCTGAGAATAAACATGCTTTCAAATGTCAACCAAAAGGTTGGTGAGTTCATTAGTTTATCATAAATAATCATTTCATAATTTTAATAGACCACAAGATTTCATATTTCCATTTCTCATAAACATACGTCTCATGCATAGAGACAAAAATATCATTCATATGGATTGAACACCTGGTAACCAACATTCACAATATGCATATAAGAATATCCCCATCATTCCGGGATCCTCCTTTGGACATGATATAAATTTTGAATTACTAAAGCATCCGGTACTTTGGATGGGGCTTGTTGGGCCCGATAGATCTATCTTTTGGATTCGCGTCAATTAGGGTGTCTGTTCCCTAATTCTTAGATTACCAGACTTAATAAAAAGGGGCATATTCGATTCGATAATCCAACCATAGAATGTAGTTTTGATTACTTGTGTCTATTTCGTAAAACATTTATAAAAGCAGCGCATGTATTCTCAGTCCTAAAAATATATATTGCAAAAGCATTTAAAAAGGGAGCAAATGAAACTCACCTAATGTATTTTGTAGTAAAAATACATAGAACGACATTGAACAAGTCTAGGGTTGACCCCGGATTCACGAACCTATATCATTTCTATATATCATTAATACATATAATCGTAATCGATTAAATTTGTATATTAATATATTCCTTATATTAGTAATTTATTGACTATTTATTTAGATATTTTAAATACTTAAAATTTTGTATACTTATATATGTATATATATATATATATAGTAGATTTAAAGTAATAGATATGTTATGATTTATAATTATCCTATATTGATGTTGTGATGCCCCGTACAAAACCATCGTGTACGAATCATCAACAACAGGATCATTACAAGGTTAAGTACTATATGCGTGTTCAAAAAGAGTTTGCATTCATAAATAAAGTGATGTCTAAACCAATATCGAATGTTTTACATTTCAAAAGCATGCTTCACTAAGTAGAAGCAAATAATAAGTGTATGTGACCACAACGGTCGTTACAAGTCATAGTTCAAAAGTACTAATGTTTGAATGCAAAATAAAGTAGTTCATGCGATAACAACTCTAAGCAGCGGGTGTCTACAGCACGACTAGTACACAGCGGAAGCTAACCTCAAGCACCTGAGAAAAACATGCTTTAAAACGTCAACACAAAGGTTGATGAGCTATAGTTTAAGTATAACAGTAAGTAAGGTAGGCCACGAGATTTCAGTGCTACAAAGAGCTTTTCAAAACAGTATGATAAAGTATATGTTAACCGTGGGCACTTGGTAACTAACTTAACGTTTATACCCCCTGAAAGTACACTTGGCAAGTGCGTATGTCTACGAAGTATTAAACACTCGTTAAATGCTAGTGCTACTAGCCCGAGTGGGGATGTCAAACCCTATGGATCCATATCTAAAATTCGCGTTCATGGTTCAAAAACCAATGATTAAACGTTACCGAGCTAAAGGGAATGTTTATGCCGTTGTATAACCCACACATATATAAGTTTAAGTACTCGTGCCTAGTATGTAAAACATAAAATCCGCATGTATTCTCAGTTCCCAAAATAAGTTAAAGTAAAAAAGGGAATGCTATAACTCACAATGATAATGTAGTCGTAAAGTCGGTTCGAAAAAGGTGTGCAAGTAATCGGTCCAAAGGTCCTCAACCTAAGGCAAATAGTACTTAATAGGTTTAAAAGTATGTAAATAAGGTCTTAAGGGTCATCATCATTCATCATTTAGCAAAAGGTGTAAAGTAGGTTTCGTTCATGAAAGTAGTTTAAAACAAAGGCTGACTTCAGTCAGTCACCACAGCCTCTACCCTTACTGAATTAAGGTGATACCAGTGGCCATGGCTCCGTATATGAGTCCTTTAAATGTGGTAAAATTTACAGAAGCAAACTTGTCTTCGTTTGACTGTGGCGACGGTCGAAGTGCGAGTAGGTCAGAAATTTCTGCACAACGTTAAAAGGACATAGTGATGATCGGAGGGCCATAAATCCTAAAACGTAACTCGGATTAAGTCGAGTCCTATATGAAAAGTTATCTACTAGAAAATATCTATTTGAAAACCAAGGTCTCAGTAGCCCAGGTCTGTTGGTATGTTACAGAAACAGCAGAACAGTAGGCAGAGAACAGTAAGCAGAAAAATAATGGGTTCCGGTGGGTTTGGTGTTTGATGTTCATCATGGTTCTCATCCTTGATGACTATAGCTTCAAGTGTACAACTCATTGATATGTTTACATCATATTTACCAAGTTTTTACCATCATAACCCTTGTGCAAATCCAAGACATGTAGCACAACTTCACTTAAGAGTTGTAAGTGTTTGATGAACCAAAGTTACATCAAAGTCTTAGTTTAACACATGCATGAAATATAAAAGTAAGGTTGAACTATAAACTTGGAAATAAACTAACTAATCAAGATATTAAAATGTAGAACATAGTTCTTAGTTAGATCTTGAAGATCCAAGACCCAAAAGTCTAGATCAAGCATAAGTATACAAAGTTATATTTAAAGAAAACTTATTTACATGTTCTTGAACTTTCAAGTTAACTTTTAGTTCAAGATTAATGAGATCAAGACTAACTTGTAGTACTTTACCATTTAAACTAATTACATGAAATTAAAGTGCAAGAATGAAGAAGTAAACTAAGTAAACAAGTTAATGAGTTCATGGGTTGCATACTTTAAAGATTCAAGCCTAAGCTTGATCTTTAAGGAAAGTAAACTTTAAAGTTTATTTCATGAATCACAAGTATGCTTTCAACACATGAACTTTGATCTTTTGAAACAATAATTGTAGAATCATAAACTAGTAAGTTTATGTTCTTGTGTTCTTGATAAATACAAGATATTATGAAGAATCAAACTAGTAAGTTTGATCTTGTAACTAGTAAAGAATAACTAACAATTACATGTAACAAACTAACAACAACAAGTAATCAAACTACAAGTAACAAAAGATGATGATGATTGTGGGTGAAAGGCCACGGTTTTAAGGCAAGGAAAGAAGAGAGAAAAATGTTTTTGTTACTTACCATCTTTAGAAAGAAAAGAGAGAAAAATGAAAGCAAGTATGTGTGTGTTTTGGAAAATGAGAGGATGAGTGAACAAGTAAGTAGAAGTAATAAAAAAAATGAAATCAAACTCCCTCTACAAAGGGGTAGCCGACGGTTTTCACATGTGGGGAGGGGGAAGAGTTTGTTTGTTGGGTTCTAGCATGTAAAGCTTCAAAAGTGTGGTTAATGGGTGTGTTTACATGGGAATGGCAAGTAACTAGATTCCAATCTTCCTTAATCAAACTAGTTCATTCTTAAAATGATACTTACATGTATGTATGGGCTAACTAGTCCGCTTAAAATGTAGGGTGGGCTCATAAAGTCCAATAACACTAGTAAAAGCCCAAGTTCAAATAAAAGCCCAAGTAGGTATGTAATTAACAAGTTAATTCAATTAAAAGCCCAAGTAATTAACTAATAGCTTTAGTTAATTAAAATGATTAATAAACTTAATCATGAATGTAAATAATACTCAAAAAATATTATTCGTGAAGTTTCGTGTGTCACAAAGACGTTTCGGGCAATTAAAGTCAAGTTCGGGCAATCATGGCAACATGTAAATGTAATAACATACATTCGTTTAATCACACGTATTAATAATAACAATTATTAATAAATAAAAGTTGGAAATTCCAGGGTCGTTACATTACCCACCTGTTAAAGAAAATTTCGTCCCGAAATTTAAGCTGAGGTAGATGGAGGAGTCGGGAAAAGGTGAGGATACTTCCGCATCATTTGATCCTCTCGCTCCCAAGTAAACTCAGGTCCTCGTTTGGCATTCCAACGTACTCGGACGATCGGAATCTTGTTGCATTTCAAAGTTTTGATCTCACGATCCATAATCTCAACAGGCTCTTCCACGAAGTGGAGTTTGTCATCAATTGTAAGTTCTTCAAGTGGTATGATAAGTTCAGGTGCAGCAAGACACTTCTTCAAGTTGGACAGATGAAAGGTAGGATGAACTGAGCTCAATTGTGCTGGTAGATCCAAACGGTATGCAACGGGTCCAACACGCTCCAAGATTTCAAAAGGACCAACGTATCGTGGGTTCAACTTTCCACGTTTCCCAAAATGGATCACACCTTTCCAAGGTGCAACCTTCAACATCACACGGTCACCAACATTGAATTCAAAGTCTTTACGTTTAAGATCGGCATAACTCTTTTGGCGATCACGGGCAGTCTTAAGTCTAGCTTGTATCTGAGTAATCTTCTCCGTGGTTTCGTGGACTACCTCGGGTCCGGTGATTTGCTTTTCGCCTACTTCGGCCCAACAAATAGGAGATCGGCACTTGCGGCCATACAATGCTTCAAAAGGTGCAACATTAATGCTAGAGTGATAACTGTTGTTGTACGAGAATTCGGCTAGTGGCAAATGCCTTTCCCAGGCCTTTCCAAAATCAATGACACATGCACGCAACATATCTTCCAAGGTCTGAATCGTTCGTTCACTTTGTCCGTCAGTCTGTGGATGATACACAGTACTCATGTCAAGACGAGTTCCCATGGCTTCTTGCAAAGAACGCCAAAATCTAGAGGTAAAACGGGGATCGCGATCGGAGATGATCGATAAAGGTACACCGTGTCGTGATACAACCTCTTTAATGTATAATTGAGCAAGTCTTTCCATCGTATCAGTTTCCTTCATCGCTAGAAAGTGTGCAGATTTGGTAAGGCGGTCAACAATAACCCAAATAGTATCGTATCCGCCCACCGTCTTTGGTAGCTTGGTGATGAAATCCATTGTGATCCTTTCCCACTTCCATTGTGGGATTTCCGACTGTTGAAGTAACCCAGAAGGTCTCTGATGCTCGGCTTTAACCTTCGAGCAGGTCAAACACTTACCAACATAAGTCGCAACATCCTTCTTGAGATTCGGCCACCAATACTGTTCTTTAAGGTCGTGGTACATCTTGCCCGCTCCAGGATGAATCGAATATCTCGATTTGTGTGCTTCATCAAGTATGAGGTTCCGTAGATCTCCATAAAGAGGTACCCAAATTCTACCGGCATAACATCGGAGTCCAGACTCCCTAACCTCGAATCGAGAGACAAGTATGTTCAAATGTTCATGAGATATATTCTCCTCCTTGAGAGCCTCATCTTGGGCTACTCTGATCTGACTGTTGAGGTTCAAATGGATGGTGATGTTCAGAGCCCTAACACGAAGAGGTGTCGTCCTCTCCTTTCGGCTTAAAGCGTCAGCTACAACATTGGCCTTGCCAGGGTGATAACGGAGTTCACAATCATAGTCGTTGAGCGTCTCGATCCATCGATGCTGTCTCATATTCAGTTGCTTCTGATCAAAGATGTGCTGGAGACTCTTGTGATCGATGAAGATAGTACTCTTAGTTCCATACAAATAGTGTCTCCACAATTTGAGTGCAAAGATAACGTCTCCAAGTTCAAGATCATGTGTAGTGTAGTTCCGCTCGTGAATCTTCAATTGGCGGGAGGCATAGGCAATAACTTTTGATCGTTGCATCAGTACACAACCAAAACCACTCTTCGATGCATCACAATAAACAACGAAGTCGTCACTGCCTTCGGGAAGCGATAAGATTGGTGCGGAGGTTAACTTCTTCTTCAAAGTTTGAAATGCTGATTCGTGTGCGGGTTCCCAAATGAACTTCTTTCCCTTGTGAGTCAGTGCGGTCAAAGGACGCGCAATCAGAGAGAATCCTTCAATGAACCTTCGGTAATAACCGGCGAGACCTAGGAATTGGCGAATATACGTCGGAGTAATGGGGGTCTCCCACTTGCTGATAGCTTCAATCTTGGCGGGATCAACTTTGATGCCCTGGTCGCTCACAACATGACCCGGAAACTGTACTTCCTTCAACCAAAATTCGCACTTGGAGAATTTGGCGTAAAGTTGCTCTTGCCTCAAGAGTTCAAGCACTAATCGGAGGTGTTGCTCATGTTCTTCTTCGCTCTTTGAGTAGATGAGGATATCATCTATGAAGACGATAACAAACTTATCCAAGTACGGCTTGCAGACACGATTCATGAGGTCCATGAATACGGCAGGTGCATTGGTTAATCCGAATGGCATCACGAGAAACTCATAATGACCATAACGGGTCCTGAATGCAGTTTTCATCACGTCACTTTCCTTCACCCTCAACTGGTGATAACCGGATCGCAAATCGATCTTTGAGTAAACGCTCGATCCTTGTAGTTGATGAAAAAGATCGTCAATTCGTGGAAGAGGATACCGATTCTTGATAGTCAATTTGTTGAGTTCACGGTAGTCGATACACATACGGAAGGATCCATCCTTCTTCTTCACAAACAACACAGGTGCGCCCCAAGGTGAGAAACTTGGTTGGATAAATCCTCGGTCAAGTAGTTCTTGTAGTTGGCTTTGTAATTCTTGCATCTCGGAAGGTGCGAGTCTATAAGGTGCGCGAGCTACAGGTGCAGCTCCTGGCACTAAATCAATCTGAAACTCTACTGCTCTCTGCGGCGGCAATCCAGGCAATTCCTCTGGGAAGACGTCGGAAAATTCGTTCACAATTCGAACGTCATTCACGCTCTTCACCTCAGTTTCTACCGCTTTCACATGTGCTAGGACAGCAAAACGTCCCTTCTTCATAATCTTTTGCGCTTTCAAACAACTAATGAGGTTCAACTTCGAGGTACATCTCTCTCCATAGATAACCAGTGATTTGCCATCTCCTTGTGGTATGCGAAGTGCTTTATCTCCACAGATGATATCGGCTCTTATCTTGCTCAACCAATCCATACCCACGATCACGTCAAAACTTCCCAGTTTGATAGGTATCAAGTCAATTTCGAAATCTGCACCGGCTATGTTGATAATAGCTCCACGACTAATATGGTTAACCTTTTCAAGTTTTCCATTGGTGACCTCGACAAGCATACTCTCTTTTAACGGGACTAATGACCAATTAATCTTATCGCAAAAATGTCTACATACATAACTTCTATCCGCACCAGTATCAAACAAGACAGAAGCTAAAAGATTGTTGATTGTGAATATACCTGTCACCAAGGCGGGGTTATCGCGTGCATCCCTTACATTAACATTAAAAGCTCTACCACGGGGTGGTCCACCGTCTTTTCGCTTGTTTGGGCACGCATTTCTGAAATGGCCCGTCTGCCCGCACTCGTAACACTTCTTCGGCCCGTTGGTGTTCAGCTTCCCATTCAAAGTGGTGACCTTGCAGTCTTTTCCAACATGCCCAGACCGTTGGCACTTCTCGCAGATAACATTGCAATACCCAGTGTGGTATTTGTAACACCTCTTGCATTGAGGTAGGGTTCCCTTGTAGTTCGGGTTGGAGTTGGTGTTGTTGTTGGGGTTGGGGTTTCCACCATTGTTGTGCCTCTTGGCGGGGGTCTGATCATAGGTTCTCCCCCTGTTGTTGTGGCGGTGGTTGTTGTTGTTGTTGTTGTTGTTATTATCCCACTTTCGCTTTTCGCTACTACCAGCCTCAAACTTAGCCTTCTCCGGCTTATTAATAAGAATCTGATTCATGAGGGTATGCGCCATGCGCATTGCTTCGGGAACATTCGGTGGTTTGGACGATGTGACGTTTCCTTTGATAGACTTAGGGAGTCCCCAGAAGTATCTCTCCATACGCTTGAATTCCGGGGTGACCATTGTCGGACACATAAGAGCTAGTTCCAAAAATCTCCTGTTGTAACCATCAAGGTCGTTCCCAAAGGCCTTTAGCTGCATGAATTCCATCTCCATCTTTTGTATTTCGGTTCTCGGACAATACTCATCAATCATTGCCGCTTTGAATTCCTCCCATGGCGTAGCATACGCCTCATCAATGCCTTTCGCTTGAGCTAATGTGTTCCACCACGTTAGCGCGCCGTCAGATAGCGTGCACGAAGTAAACTTGGTCTTTTTGTCCTCCAAACAGTTGCTAACTCGGAATACTGATTCAAGTTTCTCGAACCATCTGGTGAGACCAACCGGTCCCTCGGTTCCACTGAAGTTATGTGGTTTGCAGCTCTGGAATTCCTTGTAAGTACACCCATTTCGAACAGGTGGGATAACCGGTGGTGGTGGCGGCAGAGCTTGGAGGTTTCTTTCAGCTAGGGCTGCGGCTACACGTTCTTGGATCATCTCTTCAATTTGAGCAGCAGTAGGTGTGGATCGACCGTTAGCCATGATGTTCTAAACAAAAATTTTGACTCAAGTCAAAATCCAGTATGCAAGTAGTAGTAATAATACAGTATATAGTAACCAACATGGAATCAAAACATCACATGTTATTAAATAACGCATCTAGGTACAAATACCACATAATCATCGTACAGTAATGTAAATAGAACATCGTGCAAGAATTTAAATAACGCAAAGTTCCATTAATAATAATAAGTTTCATACATCTGGATAATTCCGTACAATACATGAGTAAAATATGAAACTACAACTAGATTACATCATGAAATCTAATACAAAAGGTCCTACGATGAAGGTGGGTGTAGGATGTCTAAAACCTGAGCCAACTGCTCCTCGAGCTCAGTAACCCGAGCTCGGGGGGTTCCCACCTCCCTTGTCAATTCCTCGACAGTGGGAGTTGGTGGGGCAGGCGGTGCTGGTGGTGCTGGCGGTGCAGGTGGTACGGGTAGTGCAGACCGCACGAAACAGGGTGCAGATGTCCCGGCTCCAGAAAGAGTCAGCACGTAACGAGGTGCCTTACGTATGAGTGGGTCGGCAGGGTACGGCACAAGCCGCTTACGGGCAGTAACCCTCCGATGCCGACCAAAAGCGTCAGTGAAAGCACGACCTCCATTCACCCCTGGAATGACGGTGCCATCAGGACGGTACCGTTTCTTCGGCGGGGTAGAGGGTGCCTGTATAGGTATATCAGCAGGGTCCTCATCATCACTGGAGTCTGATGAAGAATCATCTGATGAAGAATCGGCGGATGATGAGTCATCCGAATCATGTGGTGGTGGCACGGGTGGCTGAACTGGCAGTCCGAAGGCGGCCAACATCTCTCTGTGTCTGCCTGGCGGAATCGGCACTAAACGTCCATCTGGAGTGCGTCGGCACGGCATGCGCATATGGTTACGGAATGGCCCTTCCCCGAACTCCGCGGGGATCACAACACCACCGATGCGGGGCTGTGACTCCGAGGGTCCGGGAGCAGACGGAGCTGGAATCTCCGTAGGGTCCACGTGTCCATCAGAAGTAGCCACTGGTGCATGCGGCTGGCTGCTAGTCCCGGAAGATGAAGCGCCGGGGTCACTCGTGCGTATCGGGATCGGTGGATCGGCAACGGTGGTAGGTGGAGTAGCTGAAGAGTCTAAACTGCCTAAAACGCTAGCAGGTGGTACATCCGACTCTGAACAAGGAAAATAAATTTTCCATGTCAGTAAGTCATAAAGCAAGCACGTATTAGGCCAACAGTTTAAATTATGTATAACAATAAGTAGCATGGCAATAACAGCAAATCGTATGAAGGTAGCATGCAATCGAAAGCAAGTAATATCATACAGCAGTGAAATCATGTAGTAGCATACGGCATATAGCAGTAAAAGCAAGCAGCAGCATGCAGTAAGTTCAGCAGAAACAAGTAAACTAGCAAGTTGTAGATTAGTCCTATTAGTGAATCCTACTCGGGTCGGTCTTAGACTCACTAATGCAACCTAATTCCCTACAACCAATGCTCTGATACCAAATGTGATGCCCCGTACAAAACCATCGTGTATGAATCATCAACAACAGGATCATTACAAGGTTAAGTACTATATGCGTGTTCAAAAAGAGTTTGCATTCATAAATAAAGTGATGTCTAAACCAACATCGAATGTTTTACATTTCAAAAGCATGCTTCACTAAGTAGAAGCAAATAATAAGTGTATGTGACCACAACGGTCGTTACAAGTCATAGTTCAAAAGTACTAATGTTTGAATGCAAAATAAAGTAGTTCATGCGATAACAACTCTAAGCAGCGGGTGTCTACAGCACGACTAGTACACAGTGGAAGCTAACCTCAAGCACCTGAGAAAAACATGCTTTAAAATGTCAACACAAAGGTTGGTGAGCTATAGTTTAAGTATAACAGTAAGTAAGGTAGGCCACGAGATTTCAGTGCTACAAAGAGCATTTCAAAAGAGTATGATAAAGTATATGTTAACCGTGGGCACTTGGTAACTAACTTAACGTTTATACCCCCTAAAAGTACACTTGGCAAGTGCGTATGTCTACGAAGTATTAAACACTCGTTAAATGCTAGCGCTACTAGCCCGAGTGGGGATGTCAAACCCTATGGATCCATATCTAAAATTCGCGTTCATGGTTCAAAAACCAATGATTAAACGTTACCGAGCTAAAGGGAATGTTTATGCCGTTGTATAACCCACACATATATAAGTTTAAGTACTCGTGCCTAGTATGTAAAACATAAAATCTGCATGTATTCTCAGTTCCCAAAATAAGTTAAAGTAAAAAGGGAATGCTATAACTCACAATGATAATGTAGTCGTAAAGTCGGTTCGAAAAAGGTGTGCAAGTAATCGGTCCGAAGGTCCTCAACCTAAGGCAAATAGTACTAAGTCAGTAAATCATATTAATAGGTTTAAAAGTATGTAAATAAGGTCTTAAGTGTCATCATCATTCATCATTTAACAAAAGGTGTAAAGTAGGTTTTGTTCATGAAAGTAGTTTAAAACAAAGGCTGACTTCAGTCAGTCACCACGGCCTCTACCCTTACTGAATTAAGGTGAGACCAGTGGACATGGCTCTGTATATGAGTCCTTTAAATGTGGTAAAATTTACAGAAGCAAAATTGTCTTCGTTTGATCGTGGCGACGGTCTAAGTGCGAGTAGGTCAGAAATTTCTGCACAACGTTAAAAGGACATAGTGATGATCGGAGGGCCATAAATCCTAAACCGTAACTCGGATTAAGTCGAGTCCTATATGAAAAGTTATATACTCGAAAACATCTATTTGAAAATCAGGGTCTCAGTAGCCCAGGTCTACTGGTATGTTAAAGAAACAGCAGAACAGTAGGCAGAGAACAGTAAGCAGAAAAATAATGGGTTCCGGTGGGTTTGGTGTTTGATGTTCATCATGGTTCTCATCCTTGATGACTATAGCTTCAAGTGTACAACTCATTGATATGTTTACATCATATTTACCAAGTTTTTACCATCATAACCCTTGTGCAAGTCCAAGACATGTAGCACAACTTCACTAAAGAGTTGTAAGTGTTTGATGAACTAAAGTTACATCAAAGTCTTAGTTTAACACATGCATGAAATATAAAAGTAAGGTTGAACTATAAACTTGGAAATAAACTAATTAATCAAGATCTTAAAATGTAGAACATAGTTCTTAGTTAGATCTTGAAGATCCAAGACCCAAAAGTCTAGATCAAGCATAAGTATACAAAGTTATATTTAAAGAAAACTTATTTACATGTTCTTGAACTTTCAAGTTAACTTTTAGTTCAAGATTAATGAGATCAAGACTAACTTGTAGTACTTGACCATTTAAACTAATTACATGAAATTAAAGTGCAAGAATGAAGAAGTAAACTAAGTAAACAAGTTAATGAGTTCATGGGTTGCATACTTTAAAGATTCAAGCCTAAGCTTGATCTTTAAGGAAAGTAAACTTTAAAGTTTATTTCATGAATCACAAGTATGCTTTCAACACATGAACTTTGATCTTTTGAAACAATAATTGTAGAATCATAAACTAGTAAGTTTATGTTCTTGTGTTCTTGATAAATACAAGATATTATGAAGAATCAAACTAGTAAGTTTGATCTTGTAACTAGTAAAGAATAACTAACAATTACATGTAACAAACTAACAACAACAAGTAATCAAACTACAAGTAACAAAAGATGATGATGATTGTGGGTGAAAGGCCACGGTTTTAAGGCAAGGAAAGAAGAGAGAAAAATGTTTTTGTTACTTACAATCTTTAGAAAGAAAAGAGAGAAAAATGAAAGCAAGTATGTGTGTGTTTTGGAAAATGAGAGGATGAGTGAACAAGTAAGTAGAAGTAATAAAAAAAAAATGAAATCAAACTCCCTCTACAAAGGGGTGGCCGACAGTTTTCACATGTGGGGAGGGGGGAAGAGTTTGTTTGTTGGGTTCTAGCATGTAAAGCTTCAAAAGTGTGGTTAATGGGTGTGTTTACATGGGAATGGCAAGTAACTAGATTCCAATCTTCCTTAATCAAACTAGTTCATTCTTAAAATGATACTTACATGTATGTATGGGCTAACTAGTCCACTTAAAATGTAGGGTGGACTCATAAAGTCCAATAACACTAGTAAAAGCCCAAGTTCAAATAAAAGCCCAAGTAGGTATGTAATTAACAAGTTAATCCAATTAAAAGCCCAAGTAATTAACTAATAGCTTTAGTTAATTAAAATGATTAATAAACTTAATAATGAATGTAAATAATACTCAAAAAATATTATTCGTGAAGTTTCATGTGTCACAAAGACGTTTCGGGCAATTAAAGTCAAGTTCGGGCAATCATGGCAACATGTAAATGTAATAACATACATTCGTTTAATCACACGTATTAATAATAACAATTATTAATAAATAAAAGTTGGAAATTCCAGGGTCGTTACATTACCCACCTGTTAAAGAAAATTTCGTCCCGAAATTTAAGCTGAGGTAGATGGAGGAGTCGGGAAAAGGTGAGGATACTTTCGCATGATTTGATCCTCTCGCTCCCAAGTAAACTCAGGTCCTCGTTTGGCATTCCATCGTACTCGAACGATCGGAATCTTGTTTCGTTTCAAAGTTTTGATCTCACGATCCATAATCTCAACAGGCTCTTCCACGAAGTGGAGTTTGTCATCAATTGTAAGTTCTTCAAGTGGTATGATAAGTTCAGGTGCAGCAAGACACTTCTTCAAGTTTGACACATGGAAGGTAGGATGAACTGAGCTCAATTGTGCTGGTAGATCCAAACAGTATGCAACGGGTCCAACATGCTCCAAGATTTCAAAAGGACCAATGTATCGTGGGTTCAACTTTCCACGTTTCCCAAAACGGATCACACCTTTCCAAGGTGCAACCTTCAACATCACACAGTCACCAATGTTGAATTCAAAGTCTTTACGTTTAAGATCGGCATAACTCTTTTGGCGATCACGGGCAGTCTTAAGTCTAACTTGTATCTGAGCAATCTTCTCCGTGGTTTCGTGGACTACCTCGGGTCTGGTGATTTGCTTTTCGCCTACTTCGGCCCAACAAATAGGAGATCGGCACTTGCGGCCATACAATGCTTCAAAAGGTGCAGCATTAATGCTAGAGTGATAACTGTTGTTGTACGAGAATTCGGCTAGTGGCAAATGCCTTTCCCAGGCCTTTCCAAAATCAATGACACATGCACGCAACATGTCTTCCAAGGTCTGAAGCGTTCGCTCACTTTGTCCGTCAGTCTGTGGATGATACACAGTACTCATGTCAAGACGAGTTCCCATAGCTTCTTGCAAAGAACGCCAAAATCTAGAGGCAAAACGGGGATCGCGATCGGAGATGATCGATAAAGGTACACCGTGTTGTGATACAACCTCTTTAATGTATAATTGAGCAAGTCTTTCCATCGTATCAGTTTCCTTCATCGCTAGAAAGTGTGCAGATTTGGTAAGGCGGTCAACATTAACCCAAATAGTATCGTATCCGCCCACCGTCTTTGGTAGCTTGGTGATGAAATCCATTATGATCCTTTCCCACTTCCATTGTGGGATTTTCGGCTGTTGAAGTAACCCAGAAGGTCTCTGATGCTCGGCTTTAACCTTCAAGTAGGTCAAACACTTACCAACATAAGTCGCAACGTCCTTCTTGAGATTCGGCCACCAATACTGTTCTTTAAGGTCGTGGTACATCTTGCCCGCTCCAGGATGAATCGAATATCTCGATTTATGTGATTCATCAAGTATGAGGTTCTGTAGATCCCCATAAAGAGGTACCCAAATTCTACCGGCATAACATCGGAGTCCAGACTCCCTAACCTCGAATCGAGAGACAAGTATGTTCAAATGTTCATGAGATATATTCTCCTCCTTGAGAGCCTCATCTTGGGCTACTCTGATCTGACTGTTGAGGTTCGAATGGATGGTGATGTTCAGAGCCCTAACACGAAGAGGTGTCGTCCTCTCCTTTCGTCTTAAAGCGTCAGCTACAACATTGGCCTTGCCAGGGTGATAACGGAGTTAACAATCGTAGTCGTTGAGTGTCTCGATCCATCGACGCTGTCTCATATTCAGTTGCTTCTGATTAAATATGTGCTGGAGACTCTTGTGATCGGTGAAGATAGTACTCTTAGTTCCATACAAATAGTGTCTCCACAATTTGAGTGCAAAGACAACGGCTCCAAGTTCAAGATCATGTGTAGTGTAGTTCCGCTCGTGAATCTTCAATTGACGGGAGACATAGGAAATAACTTTTGATCGTTGCATCAGTACACAACCAAAACCACTCTTCGATGCATCACAATAAACAACAAAGTCATCACTGCCTTCGGGAAGCGATAAGATAGGTGCGGAGGTTAACTTCTTCTTCAAAGTTTGAAATGCTGATTCGTGTGCGGGTTCCCAAATGAACTTCTTTCCCTTGTGAGTCAGTGCGGTCAAAGGACGCGCAATCAGAGAGAATCTGTCAATGAACCTTCGGTAATAACCGGCGAGACCTAGAAATTGGCGAATATGCGTCGGAGTAGTGGGGGTCTCCCACTTGCTGATAGCTTCAATCTTGGCGGGATCAACTTTGATACCCTGGTCGCTCACAACATGACCCAGAAACTGTACTTCCTTCAACCAAAATTCGCACTTGGAGAATTTGGCGTAAAGTTGCTCTTGCCTCAAGAGTTCAAGCACTAATCGGAGGTGTTGCTCATGTTCTTCTTCGCTCTTTGAGTAGATGAGGATATCATCTATGAAGACGATAACAAACTTATCCTAGTACGGCTTGCAGACACTGTAGTGACCCGAACTTTTCCATGTTTATATATATTAATTGAGATTGATATTTACATGATTAAATGTTTCCAACATGTTAAGCAATCAAACTTTTTAAGACTTGATTAATTGAAATATGTTTCATATAGACAATTGACCACCCAAGTTGACCGGTGATTCACGAACGTTAAAACTTGTAAAAACTATATGATGAAATATATATGGATATATATATATATAGTTAACATGATACTATGATAAGTAAACATATCATTAAGTATATTAACAATGAACTACATATGTAAAAACAAGACTACTAACTTAATGATTTTTAAACGAGACATATATGTAACGATTATCATTGTAAAGACATTTAATGTATATATATCATATTAAGAGATATTCATACATGATAATATCATGATAATATAATAATTTAAAATCTCATTTGATATTATAAACATTGGGTTAACAACATTTAACAAGATCGTTAACCTAAAGGTTTCAAAACAACACTTACATGTAACGACTAACGATGACTTAACGACTCAGTTAAAATGTATATACATGTAGTGTTTTAATATGTATTTATACACTTTTGAAAGACTTCAATACACTTATCAAAATACTTCTACTTAACAAAAATGCTTACAATTACATCCTCGTTCAGTTTCATCAACAATTCTACTCGTATGCACCCGTATTCGTACTCGTACAATACACAGCTTTTAGATGTATGTACTATTGGTATATACACTCCAATGATCAGCTCTTAGCAGCCCATGTGAGTCACCTAACACATGTGGGAACCATCATTTGGCAACTAGCATGAAATATCTCATAAAATTATAAAAATATGAGTAATCATTCATGACTTATTTACATGAAAACAAAATTACATATCCTTTATATCTAATCCATACACCAACGACCAAAAATACCTACAAACACTTCCATTCTTCAATTTTATTCATCTAATTGATCTCTCTCAAGTTCTATCTTCAAGTTCTAAGTGTTCTTCATATATTCTACAAGTTCTAGTTACATAAAATCAAGAATACTTTCAAGTTTGCTAGCTCACTTCCAATCTTGTAAGGTGATCATCCAACCTCAATAAATCTTTGTTTCTTACAGTAGGTTATCATTCTAATACAAGGTAATAATCATATTCAAACTTTGGTTCAATTTCTATAACTATAACAATCTTATTTCAAGTGATGATCTTACTTGAACTTGTTTTCGTGTCATGATTCTGCTTCAAGAACTTCGAGCCATCCAAGGATCCGTTGAAGCTAGATCCATTTTTCTATTTTCCAGTAGGTTTATCCAAGGAACTTAAGGTAGTAATGATGTTTATAACATCATTCAATTCATACATATAAATCTATCTTATTCGAAGGTTTAAACTTGTAATCACTAGAACATAGTTTAGTTAATTCTAAACTTGTTCGCAAATAAAAGTTAATCCTTCTAACTTGACTTTTAAAATCAACTAAACACATGTTCTATATCTATATGATATGCTAACTTAATGATTTAAAACCTGGAAACACGAAAAACACCGTAAAACCGGATTTACGCCGTCGTAGTAACACCGCGGGCTGTTTTGGGTTAGTTAATTAAAAACTATGATAAACTTTGATTTAAAAGTTGTTATTCTGAGAAAATGATTTTTATTATGAACGTGAAACTATATCCAAAAATTATGGTTAAACTCGAAGTGGAAGTATGTTTTCTGAAATGGTCATCTAGACGTCGTTCTTTCGACTGAAATGACTACCTTTACAAAAATGACTTGTAACTTATTTTTCCTACTATAAACCTATACTTTTTCTGTTTAGATTCATAAAATAGAGTTCAATATGAAACTATAGCAATTTGATTCACTCAAAACGGATTTAAAATGAAGAAGTTACGGGTAAAACAAGATTGGATAATTTTTCTCATTTTAGCTACGTGAAAATTGGTAACAAATCTATTCCAACCATAACTTAATCAACTTGTATTGTATATTATGTAATCTTGAGATACCATAGACACGTATACAATGTTTCGACCTATCATGTCGACACATCTATATATATTTCGGAACAACCATAGACACTCTATATGTGAATGTTGGAGTTAGCTATACAAGGTTGAGGTTGATTCCAAAATATATATAGTTTGAGTTGTGATCAATACTGAGATACGTATACACTGGGTCGTGGATTGATTCAAGATAATATTTATCGATTTATTTCTGTACATCTAACTGTGGACAACTAGTTGTAGGTTACTAACGAGGACAGCTGACTTAATAAACTTAAAACATCAAAATATATTAAAAGTGTTGTAAATATATTTTGAACATACTTTGATATATATGTATATATTGTTATAGGTTCGTGAATCAACCAGTGGCCAAGTCTTACTTCCCGACGAAGTAAAAATATGTGAAAGTGAGTTATAGTCCCACTTTTAAATCTAATATTTTTGGGATGAGAATACATGCAGGTTTTATAAATGATTTACAAAATAGACACAAGTACGTGAAACTACATTCTATGGTTGAATTATCGAAATCGAATATGCCCCTTTTTATTAAGTCTGGTAATCTAAGAATTAGGGAACAGACACCCTAATTGACGCGAATCCTAAAGATAGATCTATCGGGCCCAACAAGCCCCATCCAAAGTACCGGATGCTTTAGTACTTCGAAATTTATATCATATCCGAAGGGTGTCCCGGAATGATGGGGATATTCTTATATATGCATCTTGTTAATGTCGGTTACCAGGTGTTCACCATATGAATGATTTTTATCTCTATGTATGGGATGTGTATTGAAATATGAAATCTTGTGGTCTATTATTATGATTTGATATATATATGTTAAACCTATAACTCACCAACATTTTTGTTGACGTTTTAAGCATGTTTTTTCTCAGGTGATTATTAAGAGCTTCCGCTGTCGCATACTTAAATAAGGACGAGATTTGGAGTCCATGCTTGTATCATATTGTGTAAAAACTGCATTCAAGAAACTTATTTTGTTGTAACATATTTGTATTGTAAACCATTATGTAATGATCGTGTGTAAACAGGATATTTTAGATTATCATTATTTGATAATCTACGTAAAGCTTTTTAAAACTTTATTGATGAAATAAAGGTTATGGTTTGTTTTAAAATGAATGCAGTCTTTGAAAAACGTCTCATATAGAGGTCAAAACCTCGCAACGAAATCAATTAATATGGAACGTTTTTAATCAATAAGAACGGGACATTTCAGTTGGTATCCGAGCGTTGGTCTTAGAGAACCAGAATTTTACATTAGTGTGTCTTATCGAGTTTGTTAGGATGCATTAGTGAGTCTGGACTTCGACCGTGTTTACTTGAAAAATGATTGCTTAACAAATTTTGTTGGAAACTATATATTTTTAACATGTGAATATTATGTGATATATTAATCTCATAACGCGTTTGATATTATGTGATAGATGTCTACCTCTAGAACAAGTCCCATTGACTCACCTAATAATAATGAAGAGTCAAATGTAAATTGGAATGATTCGTGGACTGATTCACAAGTTCCCGAAGAGGAACCGGAAGAAGAGTCGGAACCGGAAGAAGAATCGGAACCGGAAGAAGAATCGGAACCGGATGAAGAAATAGAACCGGTGGGGGAAATAATAAAACGGTTAAGTGAAAGAAAATCCTCAACCAACCAACCAAGGTTAATTATGGTCAATGGTGTTTCCGCCAAGGAAGCAAAATATTGGGAGAATTACCAATTCTCCGATGAATTGGATTCCGACGAGAATTCCGATGATGTTATAGAAATTACCCCAACTGAATTTAAAAAGGCAAAAGAAAATAATAAGGGAAAGGGCATAAAAATAGAGAAATCTAATTCCAACCCCGATGAACTTTATATGTATCGTCAACCCCCGAAGTCCTTAAGTTGTAACAATGACCCGGGAACCTCTAAACCACCAGGTTTTTCTAAACCAACGTGGAAAACGACGGCTCGTATTAGGGGAACATCATATATCCCTAGAAACTTGGCAAAACGAACCAAAACCGAAGAAGAAGAAACGAGCGAGTCGGAATAAGATAGTTGTATTCGTGTGGTGTAATATATGTAATATAGTGTGCTTATGCTTTATGATATATGTAAAAAAAATTGCTTGTATTAATAAGTATTTTTTTTATGAATCTAACTATTGTCTATTTTACAGTATAAAAACACAAAATGGATAGACAACCCAATATTTTAAGAGACCTACCCGGAGACATGATTGATGAAATCTTGTCTAGAGTCGGTCAGAATTCTTCGGCACAACTATTTAAGGCGAGATCATTTTGTAAGACATTCGAAGAACGTTCCAAGAATGCCTTGGTTTATAAAAGGCTTTCGTTCGAAAGATGGGGGATATTACATTGGAAAATCCATAAGTTACGATGTGTTTACTTTGACGCATATATTGCGGGGAACCCAAATGCTATTTTACGCAATGGGTTAAGAAATTATTTTGACTCAATATATCCGAATATTGGACTTCGTGATTTAGAAAAAGCGGCTAACATGCAACATAAAGAAGCATGTTATGCTTACGGATTAGTAATGTTCGCTTCTCACCAAAGTGAGAACAAGAACATCGGGCTACAACTATTAAACAAAACGTTCCCACAAGTGACAGAGTCGGTAATTGGGGTAAGAAATGAGGTTTTTAGATTGTTACGGGACTGTTGGACATTACGTAACCCTCATCCCTTTGACAATGTTACAACACGCTGTCTTATCAACGGCCATAACGGTTATGTTCCACAAGACCAAGGATGGAAAGTAATCCTAGTAAAACCAGAATGCATGACTTGTTTCTGGACGTATGAATTACGTGTCTTTATTGCCTTTGCTGAACGACTTGTGTACTAGCTAGAATTATCTTCACAACCATCTTGTATCAAATTTATTGTGTGCTATATTTCATGCTATATGTAAAATAAGCGGTATTGTAAGTTTGTAAAATATTGTGTAAAAGTTTAAACGCGAAATATTATTATAATCAGTTTTTCATATAGAATTGTAGTAGTTGAATTGTATATTAGCTACTAAGTATGAACTTAACGGGTAGGTACTACCCGAATTTAAACTTATAAAATGCTAATATGAAGAAAAAAGCTTTTATAAATGAGTTCATATTATGCTACGAAATACTATTAACTACTCTTAATATTCTGTATGATTAACTTGTTCCATTTGACTATTTTGAAGGAAATGGCACCGACTACTCGACACACCGTGAATATGAATGAAGAGGAATTCCGTACTTTTCTAGCTTCAAACATAGCCGCAGTACAGGCTTCGCTACATACCAACAATAACCTTGGATCTAGCAGTACAGGAAATCGTGTAGGATGCACCTACAAAGAATTCACTGCCTGCAAACCTTTGGAATTTGATGGAACCGAAGGACCGATCGGATTGAAACGGTGGACCGAGAAGGTCGAATCGGTGTTTGCCATAAGTAAGTGTACTGAAGAGGACAAAGTGAAGTACGCTACGCATACCTTCACAGGTTCTGCGTTAACATGGTGGAATACCTATCTAGAGCAAGTGGGACAAGACGATGCGTACGCACTACCGTGGTCAGCATTCAAGCACTTGATGAACGAGAAATACCGTCCCAGAACCGAGGTCAATAAGCTCAAGACAGAACTTAGAGGGTTACGAACCCAAGGATTTGATATTACCACGTACGAAAGACGATTCACAGAATTGTGCCTATTGTGTCCGGGAGCATTCGAAGATGAGGAAGAGAAGATCGACGCGTTTGTGAAAGGATTACCGGAAAGAATCCAAGAAGATATAAGTTCACACGAGCCTGCCTCCATACAACAGGCATGTAGAATGGCTCACAAACTAGTGAACCAGATTGAAGAAAGAATTAAAGAACAGACTGCTGAAGAGGCCAATGTGAAGCAAGTCAAAAGAAAGTGGGAGGAAAACGGTGATAAGAATCACCAATACAACAACAACAGCAATTACAACAATAATTGCAACAATTATCCCAACAATCGCAACATCAATCGCAACTACAACAAACTGCCCAACAACAACAACAACAACAACAACAACAGCAACTACAACAATCATCCTAACAACAATAATAACCGCATCAACAACAACAACAACAACAATCAGAAGCAGCTATGCCAAAGGTGTGAAAAGTATCACTCGGGGTTCTGCACCAAATTTTGCAACAAGTGTAAAAGAAATGGTCATAGCGCGGTGAAGTGTGAGGTCTACGGACCAGGGGTTAATAGAACGAAAGAAACAAATGGTGTCGGAACGAGTAATGGCGGAGCAAGTAGTGTCGGAGCAAGTTATGCCAATGTAGTTTGTTATAAATGTGGAAAACCGGGCCACATTATTAGAAATTGCCCGAACCAGGAGAACACGAATGGACAAGGCCGCGGAAGAGTTTTCAATATTAATGTGGCAGAGGCACAGGAAGACCCGGAGCTTGTTACGGGTACGTTTCTTATTGACAATAAATCTTCTTACGTTTTATTTGATTCGGGTGCGGATAGAAGCTTTATGAGTAGAGATTTTTGTGCTAAACTAAGTTGTCCATTGACGCCTTTGGATAGTAAATTTTTACTCGAATTAGCAAATGGTAAATTAATTTCAGCAGATAATATATGTCGGAATCGAGAAATTAAACTGGTTAGCGAAACATTTAAGATTGATTTGATACCAGTAGAGTTAGGGAGTTTTGATGTGATAATCGGTATAGACTGGTTGAAAGAAGTGAAAGCAGAGATCGTTTGTTACAAAAATGCAATTCGCATTATACGAGAAAAAGGAAAACCCTTAATGGTGTACGGAGAAAAGGGCAACACGAAGCTACATCTTATTAGTAATTTGAAGGCACAAAAACTAATAAGAAAAGGTTGCTATCCTGTTCTAGCACACGTCGAGAAAGTACAAACTGAAGAAAAGGGCATCAATGATGTTCCCATTGCAAAAGAATTTCCCGATGTATTTCCGAAAGAATTACCGGGATTACCCCCACATCGATCCGTTGAATTTCAAATAGATCTTCTACCAGGAGCTGCACCAATAGCTCGTGCTCCTTACAGACTCGCACCCAGCGAGATAAAAGAACTGCAAAGCCAATTACAAGAACTTTTAGAGCGTGGTTTCATTCGACCAAGCACATCACCGTGGGGAGCTCCTGTTTTGTTTGTCAAGAAGAAAGATGGTACATTCAGGTTGTGTATCAACTACCGAGAGTTGAACAAACTTACCATCAAGAATCGCTACCCACTACCGAGAATCGACGACTTATTTGATCAACTACAAGGCTCGTCTGTTTATTCAAAGATTGGCTTACGTTCCGGGCATCATCAAATGCGGGTGAAAGAAGATGATATTCCAAAGACTGCTTTCAGAACACGTTACGGTCATTACGAGTTTATGGTCATGCTGTTTGGTTTAACTAATGCACCAGCTGTGTTCATGGACCTTATGAACCGAGTGTGTGGACCATACCTTGACAAGTTTGTCATTGTTTTCATTGATGACATACTTATTTACTCAAAGAATGACCAAGAACACGGTGAACATTTGAGAAAGGTGTTAGAAGTATTGAGGAAGGAAGAATTGTACGCTAAGTTTTCAAAGTGTGCATTTTGGTTGGAAGAAGTTCAATTCCTCGGTCACATAGTGAACAAAGAAGGTATTAAGGTGGATCCGGCAAAGATAGAAACTGTTGAAAAGTGGGAAACCCCGAAAACTCCGAAACACATACGCCAGTTTTTAGGACTAGCTGGTTACTACAGAAGGTTCATCCAAGACTTTTCCAGAATAGCAAAACCCTTGACTGCATTAACGCATAAAGGGAAGAAATTTGAATGGAATGATGAACAAGAGAAAGCGTTTTAGTTATTGAAGAAAAAGCTAACTACGGCACCTATATTGTCATTGCCTGAAGGGAATGATGATTTTGTGATTTATTGTGATGCATCAAAGCAAGGTCTCGGTTGTGTATTAATGCAACGAACGAAGGTGATTGCTTATGCGTCTAGACAATTGAAGATTAACGAACAAAATTATACGACGCATGATTTGGAATTAGGCGCGGTTGTTTTTGCATTAAAGACTTGGAGGCACTACTTATATGTGGTCAAAAGTATTATATATACCGACCACAAAAGTCTTCAACACATATTTAATCAGAAACAACTGAATATGAGGCAGTGTAGGTGGATTGAATTATTGAATGATTACGACTTTGAGATTCGTTACCACCCGGGGAAGGCAAATGTGGTAGCCGATGCCTTGAGCAGGAAGGACAGAGAACCCATTCGAGTAAAATCTATGAATATAATGATTCATAATAACCTTACTACTCAAATAAAGGAGGCGCAACAAGGAGTTTTAAAAGAGGGAAATTTAAAGGATGAAATACCCAAAGGATCGGAGAAGCATCTTAATATTCGGGAAGACGGAACCCGGTATAGGGCTGAAAGGATTTGGGTACCAAAATTTGGAGATATGAGAGAAATTGTACTTAGAGAAGCTCATAAAACCAGATACTCAATACATCCTGGAACGGAGAAGATGTACAAGGATCTCAAGAAACATTTTTTGGTGGCCGGGTATGAAAGCCGATGTTGCTAAATACGTAGGAGAATGTTTGACGTGTTCTAAGGTCAAAGCTGAGCATCAGAAACCATCAGGTCTACTTCAATAACCCGAAATCCTGGAATGGAAATGGGAAAACATTACCATGGATTTCATCACTAAATTGCCAAGGACTGCAAGTGGTTTTGATACTATTTGGGTAATAGTTGATCGTCTCACCAAATCAGCACACTTCCTGCCAATAAGAGAAGATGACAAGATGGAGAAGTTAGCACGACTGTATTTGAAGGAAGTCGTCTCCAGACATGGAATACCAATCTCTATTATCTCTGATAGGGATGGCAGATTTATTTCAAGATTCTGGCAGACATTACAGCAAGCATTAGGAACTCGTCTAGACATGAGTACTACCTATCATCCACAAACTGATGGGCAGAGTGAAAGGACGATACAAACGCTTGAAGACATGCTACGAGCCTGTGTTATTGATTTCAGAAACAGTTGGGATCGACATCTACCGTTAGCAGAATTTTCCTACAACAACAGCTACCATTCAAGCATTGAGATGGCGCCGTTTGAAACACTTTATGGTAGAAAGTGCAGGTCTCCGATTTGTTGGAGTGAAGTGGGGGATAGACAGATTACGGGTCCGGAGATAATACAAGAAACTACCGAGAAGATCATCCAAATTCAACAACTGTTGAAAACCGCCAAAAGTCGACAAAAGAGCTACGCTGACATTAAAAGAAAAGATATAGAATTTGAAATTGGAGAGATGGTCATGCTTAAAGTTGCACCTTGGAAAGGCGTTGTTCGATTTGGTAAACGAGGGAAATTAAATCCAAGGTATATTGGACCATTCAAGATTATTGATCGTGTCGGACCAGTAGCTTACCGACTTGAGTTACCTCAACAACTCGCGGCTGTACATAACACTTTCCACGTCTCGAATTTGAAGAAATGTTTTGCTAAAGAAGATCTCACTATTCCGTTAGATGAAATCCAAATCAACGAAAAACTTCAATTCATCGAAGAACCCGTCAAAATAATTGATCGTGAGGTTAAAAGACTTAAGCAAAACAAGATACCAATTGTTAAGGTTCGATGGAATGCTCGTAGAGGATCTGAGTTCACCTGGGAGCGTGAAGATCAGATGAAGAAGAAATACCCGCATCTATTTCCAGAAGATTCGTCAACACCTTCAACAGCTTAAAATTTCGGGACGAAATTTATTTAACGGGTAGGTACTGTAGTGACCCGAACTTTTCCATGTTTATATATATTAATTGAGATTGATATTTACATGATTAAATATTTCCAACAGGTTAAGCAATCAAACTTTTTAAGACTTGATTAATTGAAATATGTTTCATATAGACAATTGACCACCCAAGTTGACCGGTGATTCACGAACGTTAAAACTTGTAAAAACTATATGATGACATATATATGGATATATATATATAGTTAACATGATACTATGATAAGTAAACATATCATTAAGTATATTAACAATGAACTACATATGTAAAAACAAGACTACTAACTTAATGATTTTTAAACGAGACATATATGTAACGATTATCGTTGTAAAGACATTTAATGTATATATATCATATTAAGAGATATTCATACATGATAATATCATGATAATATAATAATTTAAAATCTCATTTTATATTATAAACATTGGGTTAACAACATTTAACAAGATCGTTAACCTAAAGGTTTCAAAACAACACTTACATGTAACGACTAACGATGACTTAACGACTCAGTTAAAATGTATATACATGTAGTGTTTTAATATGTATTTATACACTTTTTAAAGACTTCAATACACTTATCAAAATACTTCTACTTAACAAAAATGCTTACAATTACATCCTCGTTCAGTTTCATCAACATTTCTACTCGTAAGCACCCGTATTCGTACTCGTACAATACACAGCTTTTAGATGTATGTACTATTGGTATATACACTCCAATGATCAGCTCTTAGCAGCTCATGTGAGTCACCTAACACATGTGGGAACCATCATTTGGCAACTAGCATGAAATATCTCATAAAATTACAAAAATATGAGTAATCATTCATGACTTATTTACATGAAAACAAAATTACATATCCTTTATATCTAATCCATACACCAACGACCAAAAACACCTACAAACACTTTCATTCTTCAATTTTCTTCATCTAATTGATCTCTCTCAAGTTCTATCTTCAAGTTCTAAGTGTTCTTCATATATTCTACAAGTTCTAGTTACATAAAATCAAGAATACTTTCAAGTTTGCTAGCTCACTTCCAATCTTGTAAGGTGATCATCCAACCTCAAGAAATCTTTGTTTCTTACAGTAGGTTATCATTCTAATACAAGGTAATAATCATATTCAAACTTTGGTTCAATTTTGTGATGACCCGAAAAATTTCGACTATTTTAAACCAATTCTCTATACGATTTATTATTTTGGCACGTTAAACAAAGTCTGTTAGATAGAGTCTCAAAATTTTAGAACTGTTTCATATATACAATTACCTTTGACTACTCTCAACGATTCATGAACAATTATATGTATGTATATATATATATATATATGTACAAGTAAAAACGACTTTCCTACAGTAAAACCCTAGTTGCTACAGTAAAAATTACTTTGCTACAGTAAAACACTATTTGCTACAGTAAAACACTATTTGCTACAATGAAACCGTATTTTGCTACAGTGCTACAGTGAAAACGACTTGCTACAGTGATTTGCTACAGTAACACTATTTGCTACAGTAAACACTATTTGCTACAGTACACTATTTGCTACAGTAAAACACTATTTGATGTCGGCGAACTAGCAAACAAAAATGGAAAAGGCGGCCATGCGATCGCATGGCAAAAACACTGAAAACTCATGCGATCGCATGAGCTACAGTAAATCGAAAAGTAATATAAATACGCTGTTTGTTCGACGAACTCTTTCACATTAATCTCAATATTTATATTTATATTATAATTATAATTTTAAATTTAAGTTTAATAATAATAAGGTATATACGAGGGTGTTTTTAATTCGGGTTTCAAACCGCTTTAAGCTAAGGAAATATTAGGTATTATTCGGGGTATTGTTCTTGAATCCAAGGCCAACCATACAGTCATCTACCATCATTACGTCTACGCAATTTGCCTACAATATTGAATCGCAATATTGAACTGTGAGTTTATAGTCTCCCTTTTTAAATACTTTAAATATTTTTGGGCTGTGAATACATGCAATTTATTTTAAACGCGATAAGACACAAGTACATACTAAATTCTACACTGAGTTAAACCGAAAATCCCTTAGCTTTGGTAACTAGTAGCTGCCAGTACATAGGATATGGACTGGTGGGCGCGAATAATTGTATATGGATCCATAGGGCTTGACATCCCCGTTCGAGCTAGAGCGCTAGCCTTTTAACGGACGTATGTTATTTGAGTTTAAGATACGTTGGTTTGCGTGTATTAAAACGAATGGGGTAATTATCACTATAGCGTTAAGTTTAGTTACCAGGGTGCTCTGTTACGTAGAATCTATTGATAAACTTTTGATGAAATCTTGTGGTCTATCTTTATATATGTTTATGACTCGAGCAATTAAACAAATAACTCACCAACATTCGTGTTGACTTTTTAGCATGTTTTATTCTCAGGTCCTTAGAATGCTTCCGCTGTGATGTGCTTGTTGCCTGCATGGAGTCTCTCATGCTTTGTACAAAGTTTATTGCATTCAAAATAAAACTGCGTTGTGTAATAAATAATTGGACTGTGATGTCAACCTGTAAATTAAAGACTTATGTATTTCGGGGTTTTGCTTATACCTAAGCACTTGCCCACATGTTTATAACTTTCTATGTTTAGAAAGTCACTTATTTTAATGAATGCAATATTTTATCAAAACGTATCATATAGAGGTCAAAACCTCACTGTGGAATCAATGATTAACGTGCCGCGTCAATAGCGATTTTGACGGGTCGTTACAAATTTCTATAACTATAACAATCTTATTTCAAGTGATGATCTTACTTGAACTTGTTTTCGTGTCATGATTCTGCTTCAAGAACTTCGAGCCATCCAAGGATCCGTTGAAGCTAGATCCATTTTTCTCTTTTCCAGTAGGTTTATCCAAGGAACTTAAGGTAGTAATGATGTTCATAACATCATTCGATTCATACATATAAAGCTATCTTATTCGAAGGTTTAAACTTGTAATCACTAGATCATAGTTTAGTTAATTCTAAACTTGTTCGCAAACAAAAGTTAATCCTTCTAACTTGACTTTTAAAATCAACTAAACACATGTTCTATATCTATATTATATGCTAACTTAATGATTTAAAACCTGGAAACACGAAAAACACCGTAAAACCGGATTTACGCCGTCGTAGTAACACCGCGGGCTGTTTTGGGTTAGTTAATTAAAAACTATGATAAAATTTGATTTAAAAGTTGTTATTCTGAGAAAATGATTTTTATTATGAACATGAAACTATATCCAAAAATTATGGTTAAACTCAAAGTGGAAGTATGTTTTCTAAAATGGTCATCTATTACAAAAATGACTTGTAACTTATTTTTCCGACTATAAACCTATACTTTTTCTGTTTAGATTCATAAAATATAGTTCAATATGAAACCATAGCAATTTGATTCACTCAAAACGGATTTAAAATGAAGAAGTTATGGGTAAAACAAGATTGGATAATTTTTCTCATTTTAGCTACGTGAAAATTGGTAACAAATCTATTCCAACCATAACTTAATCAACTTGTATTGTATATTATGTAATCTTGAGATACCATAGACACGTATACAATGTTTCGACCTGTCATGTCGACACATCTATATATATTTCGGAACAACCATAGACACTCTATATGTGAATGTTGGAGTTACCTATACAGGGTTGAGGTTGATTCCAAAATATATATAGTTTGAGTTGTGATCAATACTGAGATACGTATACACTGGGTCGTGGATTGATTCAAGATAATATTTATCGATTTATTTCTGTACATCTAACTGTGGACAACTAGTTGTAGGTTACTAACGAGGACAGCTGACTTAATAAACTTAAAACATCAAAATATATTAAAAGTGTTGTAAATATATTTTGAACATACTTTGATATATATGTATATATTGTTATAGGTTCGTGAATCAACCAGTGGCCAAGTCTTACTTCCCGACGAAGTAAAAATCTGTGAAAGTGAGTTATAGTCCCACTTTTAAAATCTAATTTTTTTGGGATGAGAATACATGCAGGTTTTATAAATGATTTACAAAATAGACACAAGTACGTGAAACTACATTCTATGGTTGAATTATCGAAATCGAATATGCCCCTTTTTATTAAGTCTGGTAATCTAAGAATTAGGGAACAGACACCCTAATTGACGCGAATCCTAAAGATAGATCTATCGGGCCCAACAAGCCCCATCCAAAGTACCAGATGCTTTAGTACTTCGAAATTTATATCATATCCGAAGGGTGTCCCGGAATGATGGGGATATTCTTATATATGCATCTTGTTAATGTCGGTTACCAGGTGTTCACCATATGAATGATTTTTATCTCTATGTATGGGATGTGTATTGAAATATGAAATCTTGTGGTCTATTATTATGATTTGATAGATATAGGTTAAACCTATAACTCACCAACATTTTTGTTGACGTTTTAAGCATGTTTATTCTCAGGTGATTATTAAGAGCTTCCGCTGTCGCATACTTAAATAAGGACGAGATTTGGAGTCCATGCTTGTATCATATTGTGTAAAAACTGCATTCTAGAAACTTATTTTATTGTAACATATTTGTATTGTAAACCATTATGTAATGGTCGTGTGTAAACAGGATATTTTAGATTATCATTATTTGATAATCTACGTAAAGCTTTTTAAAACTTTATTGATGAAATAAAGGTTATGGTTTGTTTTAAAATGAATGCAGTCTTTGAAAAATGTCTCATATAGAGGTCAAAACCTCGCAACGAAATCAATTAATATGGAACGTTTTTAATCAATAAGAACGGGACATTTCAGACACGACTCATGAGGTCCATGAATACGGCAGGTGCCACGAGAAACTCATAATGACCATAACGGGTCCTGAATGCAGTTTTCATCACGTCACTTTCCTTCACCCTCAACTGGTGATAACCGGATCGCAAATCGATCTTTGAGTAAACGCTCGATCCTTGTAGTTGATGAAAAAGATCGTCAATTCGTGGAAGTGGATACCGATTCTTGATAGTCAATTTGTTGAGTTCACGGTAGTCGATACACATACGGAAGGATCCATCCTTCTTCTTCACAAACAACACAGGTGCGCCCCAAGGTGAGAAACTTGGTTGGATAAATCCTCGGTCAAGTAGTTCTTGTAGTTGGCTTTGTAATTCTTGCATCTCGGAAGGTGCGAGTCTATAAGGTGCGCGAGCTACAGGTGCAGCTCCTGGCACTAAATCAATCTGAAACTCTACTGCTCTCTGCGGCGGCAATCCAGGCAATTCCTCTGGGAAGACGTCGGAAAATTCGTTCACAATTCGAACATCGTTCACGCTCTTCACCTCAGTTTCTACCGCTTTCACATGTGCTAGGACAGCAAAACGTCCCTTCTTCATAATCTTTTGCGCTTTCACGCAACTAATAAGGTTCAACTTCGAGGTACATCTCTCTCCATAGATAACCAGTGATTCGCCATCTCCTTGTGGTATGCGAAGTGCTTTATCTCCACAGATGATATCGGCTCTTATCTTGCTCAACCAATCCATGCCCACGATCACGTCAAAACTTCCCAGTTTGATAGGTATCAAGTCAATTTCGAAATCTGCACCGGCTATGTTGATAATAGCTCCACGACTAATATGGTTAACCTTTTCAAGTTTTCCACTGGCGACCTCGACAAGCATACTCTCTTTTAACGGGACTAATGACCAATTAATCTTATCGCAAAAATGTCTACATACATAACCGGTGGTGGTGGGGGTGGAGCTTGGAGGTTTCTTTCAGCTAGGGCTGCGGCTACACGTTCTTGGATTATCTCTTCAATTTGAGCAGCAGTAGGTGTGGATCGACCATTAGCCATGATGTTCTAAACAAAAATTTTGACTCAAGTCAAAATCCAATATGCAAGTAGTAATAATACAGTATATAGTAACCAACATGGAATCAAAACATCACATGTTATTAAATAACGCATCTAGGTACAAATACCACATAATCATCGTACAGTAATGTAAATAGAACATCGTGCAAGAATTTAAATAACGCAAAGTTCCATTAATAATAATAAGTTTCATACATCTGGATAAGTCCGTACAATACATGAGTAA
Source organism: Rutidosis leptorrhynchoides (assembly GCF_046630445.1). Lineage (NCBI taxonomy): Eukaryota > Viridiplantae > Streptophyta > Magnoliopsida > Asterales > Asteraceae > Rutidosis > Rutidosis leptorrhynchoides. The sequence goes on from NC_092333.1 coordinate 480,988,125, forward strand.
AATATGAAACTACAACTAGATTACATCATGAAATCTAATACAAAAGGTCCTACGGTGAAGGTGGGTGTAGGATGTCTAAAACCTGAGCCAACTGCTCCTCGAGCTCAGTAACCCGAGCTCGGAGGGTTCCCACCTCCCTTGTCAATTCCTCGACAGTGGGAGTTGGTGGGGCAGGCGGTGCTAGTGGTGCTGGCGGTGCAGGTGGTACCAGTGGTGCAGACCTCACGAAACGGGGTGCAGATGTCCCGGCTCCAGAAATAGTCAGCACGTAATGAGGTGCCTTACGTATGAGTGGGTCGGCAGGGTACGGCACAAGTCGCTTACGGGTAGTAACCCTCCGACGCCGACCAAAAGCGTCAGTGAAAGCACGACCTCCATTCACCCTTGGAATGACGGTGCCATCAGGACGGTACCGCTTCTTCGGCGGGGTGGAGGGTGCCTGTATAGGTATATCAACAGGGTCCTCATCATCACTGGAGTCTGATGAAGAATCATCTGATGAAGAATCGGTGGATGATGAGTCATCCGAATCATGTGGTGGTGGCACGGGTGGCTGAACTGGCAGTCCGAAGGCGGCCAACATCTCTCTGTGTCTGCCTGGCGAAATCGGCACTAAACGTCCATCTGGAGTGCGTCGGCACGGCATGCGCATATGGTTACGGAATGGCCCTTCCCCGAACTCCGCGGGGATCACAACACCACCGATGCGGGGCTGTGACTCCGAGGGTCCGGGAGCAGACGGAGCTGGAATCTCCGTAGGGTCCACGTGTCCATCAGAAGTAGCCACTGGTGCAGGCGGCTGGCTGCTAGTCCCGAAAGATGAAGCGCCGGGGTCACTCGTGCGTATCGGGATCGGTGGATCGGCAACGGTGGTAGGTGGAGTAGCTGAAGAGTCTAAACTGCCCAAAACGCTAGCAGGTGGTACATCCGACATCAGAATAAGGAAAATAAATTTTCCATGTCAGTAAGTTATAAAGCAAGCACGTATTAGGCCAACAGTTTAAATCATGAATAACAATAAGTAGCATGGCAATAACAGCAAATCGTACGAAGGTAGCATGCAATCGAAAGCAAGTAATATCATACAGCAGTGAAATCATGTAGTAGCATACGACATATAGCAGTAAAAGCAAGCAGCAGCATGCAGTAAGTTCAGCGGAAACAAGTAAACTAGCAAGTTGTAGATTAGTCCTATTAGTGAATCCTACTCGGGTCGGTCTTAGACTCACTAATGCAACCTAATTCCCTACAACCAATGCTCTGATACCAAATGTGATGCCCCGTACAAAACCATCGTGTACGAATCATCAACAACAGGATCATTACAAGGTTAAGTACTATATGCGTGTTCAAAAAGAGTTTGCATTCATAAATAAAGTGATGTCTAAACCAACATCGAATGTTTTACATTTCAAAAGCATGCTTCACTAAGTAGAAGCAAATAATAAGTGTACGTGACCACAACGGTCGTTACAAGTCATAGTTCAAAAGTACTAATGTTTGAATGCAAAATAAAGTAGTTCATGCGATAACAACTCTAAGCAGCGGGTGTCTACAGCACGACTAGTACACAGCGGAAGCTAACCTCAAGCACCTGAGAAAAACATGCTTTAAAACATCAACACAAAGGTTGGTGATCTATAGTTTAAGTATAACAGTAAGTAAGGTAGGCCACGAGATTTCAGTGCTACAAAGAGCGTTTCAAAACAGTATGATAAAGTATATGTTAACCGTGGGCACTTGGTAACTAACTTAAAGTTTATACCCCGTGAAAGTACACTTGGCAAGTGCGTATGTCTAAGAAGTATTAAACACTCGTTAAATGCTAGCGCTACTAGCCCGAGTGGGGATGTCAAACCCTATGGATCCATATCTAAAATTCGCATTCATGGTTCAAAAACCAATGATTAAACGTTACCGAGCTAAAGAGAATGTTTATGCCATTGTATAACCCACACATATATAAGTTTAAGTACTCGTGCCTAGTATGTAAAACATAAAATCCGCATGTATTCTCAGTTCCCAAAATAAGTTAAAGTAAAAAGGGAATGCTAAAACTCACAATGATAATGTAGTCGTAAAGTCGGTTCGGAAAAGGTGTGCAAGTAATCGGTCCGAAGGTCCTCAACCTAAGGCAAATAGTACTAAGTCAGTAAATCATCTTAATAGGTTTAAAAGTATGTAAATAAGGTCTTAAGGGTCATCATCATTCATCATTTAACAAAAGGTGTAAAGTAGGTTTCGTTCATGAAAGTAGTTTAAAACAAAGGCTGACTTCAGTCAGTCACCACGGCCTCTACCCTTACTGAATTAAGGTGAGACCAGTGGCCATGGCTCTATATATGAGTCCTTTAAATGTGGTAAAATTTCCAGAAGCAAACTTGACTTCGTTTGACCGTGGCGACGGTCTAAGTGCGAGTAGGTCAGAAATTTCTGCACAACGTTAAAAGGACATAGTGACGATCGGAGGGCCATAAATCCTAAACCGTAACTCGGATTAAGTCGAGTCCTATATGAAAAGTTATCTACTCGAAAAGATCTAATTGAAAATCAAGGTCTCAGTAGCCCAGGTCTATTGGTCTGTTACAGAAACAGCAGAACAGTAGGCAGAGAACAGTAAGCAGAAAAATAATGGGTTCCGGTGGGTTTGGTGTTTGATGTTCATCATGGTTCTCATCCTTGATGCCTATAGCTTCAAGTGTACAACTCATTGATGTGTTTACATTATATTTACCAAGTTTTGACCATCATAACCCTTGTGCAAGTCCAAGACATGTAGCACAACTTCACTTAAGAGTTGTAAGTGTTTGATGAACCAAAGTTACATCAAAGTCTTAGTTTAACACATGCATGAAATATAAAAGTAAGGTTGAACTATAAACTTGGAAATAAACTAACTAATCAAGATCTTAAAATGTAGAACATAGTTCTTAGTTAGATCTTGAAGATCCAAGACCCAAAAGTCTAGATCAAGCATAAGTATACAAAGTTATATTTAAAGAAAACTTATTTACATGTTCTTGAACTTTCAAGTTAACTTTTAGTTCAAGATTAATGAGATCAAGACTAACTTGTAGTACTTGACCATTTAAACTAATTACATGAAATTAAAGTGCAAGAATGAAGAAGTAAACTAAGTAAACAAGTTAATGAGTTCATGGGTTGCATACTTTAAAGATCCAAGCCTAAGCTTGATCTTTAAGGAAAGTAAACTTTAAAGTTTATTTCATGAATCACAAGTATGCTTTCAACACATGAACTTTGATCTTTTGAAACAATAATTGTAGAATCATAAACTAGTAAGTTTATGTTCTTGTGTTCTTGATAAATACAAGATATTATGAAGAATCAAACTAGTAAGTTTGATCTTGTAACTAGTAAAGAATAACTAACAATTACATGTAACAAACTAACAACAACAAGTAATCAAACTACAAGTAACAAAAGATGATGATGATTGTGGGTGAAAGGCCACAGTTTTAAGGCAAGGAAAGAAGAGAGAAAAATGTTTTTGTTACTTACAATCATTAGAAAGAAAAGAGAGAAAAATGAAAGCAAGTATGTGTGTGTTTTGGAAAATGAGAGGATGAGTGAACAAGTAAGTAGAAGTAATAAAAAAAAAATGAAATCAAACTCCCTCTACAAAGGGGTGGCCGACGGTTTTCACATGTGGGGAGGGGGGAAGAGTTTGTTTGTTGGGTTCTAGCATGTAAAGCTTCAAAAGTGTGGTTAATGGGTGTGTTTACATGGGAATGGCAAGTAACTAGATTCCAATCTTCCTTAATCAAACTAGTTCATTCTTAAAATGATACTTACATGTATGTATGGGCTAACTAGTCCACTTAAAATGTAGGGTGGGCTCATAAAGTCCAATAACACTAGTAAAAGCCCAAGTTCAAATAAAAGCCCAAGTAGGTATGTAATTAACAAGTTAATCCAATTAAAAGTCCAAGTAATTAACTAATAGCTTTAGTTAATTAAAATGATTAATAAACTTAATCATGAATGTAAATAATACTCAAAAAATATTATTCGTGAAGTTTCGTGTGTCACAAAGACGTTTCGGGCAATTAAAGTCAAGTTCGGGCAATCATGGCAACATGTAAATGTAATAACATACATTCGTTTAATCACACGTATTAATAATAACAATTATTAATAAATAAACGTTGGAAATTCCAGGGTCGTTACAGATGTTTAGAAAAACTATCATTTTATGTTTTAAAACTTTATATTGATATATTTGAAATATTTATTTGAAATATTTATTTGAAATATTAATAATAACAGTGATAGTAATAATAATAATAATAATAATAATAATAATAATAATAATAATAATAATAATAATAATAGTGATAATTATGATAGTAATAATATAATATTAGTAATGATCATAATAATAATTTTATTGATAATAATTCTTGTTAATATCTTAAAAACTTAACAGTGTTGTATCTATTCTTATATATATGTATATGTACTTTGTTTACAATATGCACGATCATAGTTATATTCTAAACAATATAGATCTTATATACATCTAAATACTTATCTTATTCTAGATCATAAGAATTTTCATAATTTCTAAGTTTAGTTCATACATGTATAATACTTATTAATAATAATAATCATAATAGTATTGCAATAATAATTAATACATATCTTAGTGATAAAATTACATTTTAATGATAAATATAATATTAGTTCTAACAAAAATGTTAATAATATTAATTTACTAATAATCTTATTACTTATATACCAACAATCATAAATATTAATAATAACAAATATAATGATAATGATAATAAGATTGTAATAATAATAATAATAATCAAATTAATAATAACACTAATGATAATAATTATAACAATAATAATAATAACAATAATAATAATACTTAATAATAATAATAATAATAATAATAATAATAATTTCTAAAAAGGAGACTACCTTAGAAAGAACCCTTAAAAAGAAATGCACCCAACCGGGTTCGAATCCGAGACCTCTTGATTACACGCTCATGCTCCTAACCATTGATCTGCTGTTTCAGTTTCTGATGTGATACTCCGTAAAAAAAAATATATCTCCTATATCTATCTGTTTCTACTCCTTCTTCTTCCTTAAATCACAGCGAACCCAACTCCACCAAAAACATAACTGTGATTTACACATTCGATTTAAAACTTAATATCCAAAATATAATCACTTATTTGTGATTAATTACTTTGAAAAAAAATAAAAAAAAAAGAAGAAGGCCACAGCTGCTGCTCGACGTGGTTTTAGGAAAAAAAAATATTGATTTTGAATTGGAGAGTGTTTTGGACAAAGATCATAACACGAAATAGATAGTAAAATGTTTCTTAAAACTCTATGAATCATCAATTGATCCTAAAACGTAAACACGAACTCGAATTTTTGTGAAGAACAATACAGTTGACTTTTTAACTTTAAACTTTGACTCCGAAATTCATCTTCGATTTAAAGAATTGAGACCTAAAAATTTGCAGGTAGTTTGGTTACATGATTCCAAACAACACCACATTTATAGATTTTTCAATATCATTCGAAATCAAATATTGAGCAAAAAGCAGTCATACAGGGGATAAAGAAAAAAAAATATAAATAAAATAAATAAAAGGCATCTGTTGTGTTTTTGTCAATTTGCATAAGTGAGTTAATTAAGGCTGTTCAAAGGATTGATTCCTCAAAAATAATTGATCAAAGTCTTAAGGTAGGGTTGCTACTAGTCGACAATGAATCTTCAGTACAAACGAATCAGGGAAAAAAATTAATAAAGATAAAGAGGATTGTGATGTGTAACCAATTTGAGACAAAAACAAAATTTTGATACAGGTTGATGGATACATTAAGCAGATTAAATCCCTAGTTCGCTTGATTTTTATATAAATGATAATATAATTAAATATATATAATTATATTAATAATCTAGATAGAACTTATACCGATTTCCTATATTTTTGTATATATACAGCTTATGTATATGATATCTTTCTGTATATACTTATCTCTATATCTATTATATCTATACATTTATTTTTATAGATTATAATTATAATTTATTTTATTAATAATTATAAATATTATAATAATGGTACTCTTAATATTATCCATAATAATAATACAAATTCATAATGATAATATAGTAATAATAATATTACTAATGATGATGATATCAATTACCATAGATGTATAGCAATAATATTATTAATGACAGTAATACTAATTATACTAATATTACTAATAATAATAATATTATTAATAGTAATAATAATATATCAAATCAAATGTATCAATTTTTACATCTATATATAATAATATTCATAATACTGATATTAGTATTAATATTACTATTTATTTTGTTATTGAATGTAATAATAACAATTTTAATATAATACTTATATTTTAACTTGAATTTACATACATATTATTAGTTTTGTAATATTTCATGCTTATATAATATACATTATATATTTAACATTTAAACATTTAACAATATTCATATAGTAATAGTTATGTATCGAAATCATATATATATCCAAACTATTATGTTTTAAATTTCAAGTTTTTATTGTATCTTGTAAATTATCTTACGTTTTTACTTTCAGAAGTTAAATCGTATAATATTTCACTAATGTATTTCAAGTTATCATGTTATCGTATATATATATATCTACACCTATTTTCATCTACATATATCTATTTATAAATGATAAATGATTGTTCGTGAATCGTCGAGAATAGTCAAAGGGTATTTGATTACATGAATGTAGTTTCAAAATTTTCGAGACTCAATATTACAGACTTTGCTTATCGTGTCGGTATCATATAAGGATTTAGTTTAAATTTGGTCGGAAATTTCCGGGTCATCACAGTACCTACCCGTTAAAGAAATTTCGTCCCGAAATTTGATAGAGGTCGTCATGGATAACAATCAGAATGTTTTCATGACAAATATGAGTTGATAAAAAAAAATTATCATCATTGAATAATATGAATAAAATCATTTGATTTTGTGAAGAGTACGAGTGAAGCTATCACCAAAGAGTGAAATGAGTAGGTATAGATTCTTCATATCTTTTGATGTAGATAAGATTGATTTCCGGAGTTCAAGGGATTTGGAGAAAATCTTTGTAATAAGATTTGATTCTTCGGTAATCAAGGAAATTAGGATTCGCTTTAAATGCGATCATCTGTTTTGATTGCTCTGTCGAATATTTTACTATAAATCCACCCCCGTCGTTTCCTTAAAACTCACACCTTCTATTCTTCCTCCCTCAACTCATACTTTAAAGCATTCATTAATATGCTCCATCCAGTACTGATTCCTGATATACTCCCAACTTTCATATCTGTCACTCTTCTCTTCCATCTACCACCGGAGGATTTTATTTACTTTTACTATTACCTTGGGGTTATAGTGTTTTTAATTTTCTCGTGCCTTTACGTGGCAATACGTATTGATATGCATGGTTTGTAATTTATGTTGTGTTGTTGAACTTTATATTTTCTTTTATATTCAAGGGTTCCATACTTTTGTCTCCTCTTCTCGACTACAAATCAAGCGAATAATGGTCCGAAATTCGTAGGTATGGATTTTGAAATGAACATTGTTAATGTTCTAAGAAGGATATCGTAATGGCATGATTTGGATTTGGTAAATTACCAGAATATCCGGAAAGATAGAACTGTTAAGAAGATATGTTCTTAATATGTTTAGAGTTTGAGTAGAATGCAAGAGTCATGTAAATGGCACATGATGACGGTATGTCCTATGAATCATCACGTTCCATTAGAAACTCAGCATGACTTACTGTAATATAATCACGTTGATCAAGTGTCATTATATTATACTAACTCGTGCATCAGTTCCCAACACTACTTCAAAAACATTCATATTTTAGACTCGAAAGTTTACAGAATATAGAAACTAACAGTTTCTATATGATGTAACACTGATAGCACGAAGAGATTAATGATTTCAGATAAGAATAATTATAAAAATATCTTCAGAAATATGGAGGATATTTATAATGAAAGATACGATAATATCTTTGAATTTCTAAGATCAGAGAATGATGGAGACTATTGTCTGCAAGGGTTTAGAGTAACGAGCAAGATATTCGCTAAAGACTTCAGCAGACATTGAATTATTTAGATTCTTTGAAGTCAAACTTATTCTTTGTGATTTGTCTACGGCTTTCTTCATAGTTTCGCATAATCTGCTTTTCGGTACTAAATTTTCTAATGAATGTTTCCAACATAATGATACACAGGAAGCACGAAGAGGTATATAATTTCGGACTAGAATATTTTTGAAAATATCCTCAGAAATATCGAAGATATTGATGATGATATTTTGGAATTTCTAAGTTCGATGGTTGATGGAGAAAGATTTTTCCGCAAGATTTTAACATGACTTCGGAGCAAGATAATCTCTAAAGATTTCATCGGATTCAGAATTACCTGGATTCTCAAAATATAGGGTTTGGTCCTTGTATTTGTCCTTGGTCCCCTTCGTGGTTAGCTCAATCCGTTTTCCAGTTCCAACTTTTTTGAACTTTTCCAACATACTATTCTTTATCATCAAACTTCCGATGATTAAGGTCGTTTACGGTTGTCTATGGTTTCTGCTGCTTCATTCAACTTTTTCAACATTCATAGTATTGATTTGTGGCTGAGTGCTTTTCAGAATTTCAGAATGAGAGATCATAATTCTAAGAGATAAATGTCATACATATAACTGTTGATGTAGATATGATGTGAGTTTTCAAAGTACTGATTGCTGATTCCCGGTAATTGGTATGGCAGTTCTCGTTACAAAATACAGATGAGTATATGATAGGGTTTCAATGAATAAATATAATGATTTGTCAGAGAGATTTAAGCCAAGAAGCAACGAGGTTGCTGGTACGTCTACTGATAATATGGTGGAATATAAAAGAATTCTCCGGTAACGATGACGAAAGGTAAACTTACATATCAAAGTTATAGTAGAGTTTACTCGAATGAAAAGTCGAAGTTGATTTGCTGGAGCTGTGACAAAATTTGCTACTTTGAAAGGAATTACCAAGTTATTTTGGGTAATAATAACACTAAAGGAATTAACACAACTACGTGTTAAACGTTTACTCAGTTTCCGAGAGTTTTTCAGATGTATAACTAAATGCATCAATCTTTTCTCCCGTAGATGAAGTGCGGTTGGTTCATCCTCTCGTTTGAGATGTTTTCAAGAATCATGAAAGGTTTGAACGTGGATCGTAATCGTCAAGATACAAATGAGGTTTGAGATGAAATCAAGTGGCAAACTTGAAGAATTATTTAGTTTCATATGTTATAATCAGTATTTTAATTCATTTTAATTGTCCAATATTATTCGTCCACAGTCAATAGTCCACAGTTAACAGTCCAATAATTCATATATACTTTAATATATAATATTCGAATTAATTAATACGTATCGTGACCCGTATATGTCTCAGAGTCGATCACAACTCAAATTATATATATTATTGTAGAATCAACCTCAACCCTGTATAGAGAACTCGATCATTACTGCTTATAGAGTGTCTATGGCTATTCCAAATAATATATATAAATGCGTCGATATGATATGTCAAAACCTTGTATACGTGTCCCGATATTTAAAGTGCATAAAATAAATAACAGAAATTAAATAACGATAAATAAAGTGCGTAAAGTAAATAACAGAAATTAAATGACGATAATTAAAATTGCGAGAATGTAAATTGCGATAATTAAATTGCGATAATATAAAATGTAATCAGTTAGCTAGGAACAATTAGCTAGGAACAGTTAGCGTGGATTCTTAACATAATTTATCATAGTTAATTTGTTTGTTTCTAACAAATTTTATTTTGTCAAATGTTTTCTTCATTATGCCACTTGTTGGATTCTGATAAATTAAAATCCCAATATGAAATTGGATGAATATGATTATTCTGTGGTGAACGGATTTGCATATCGGTGGATGTAAGTAGAATAGTAAATGACTATTGAATCTGATTCGAAGAATGTACAGTGTAACTTATTAATGTGAAATCTAAATATTCCTCGGGTATTACCTACCCGTTAAAATATTTTCATCATTAACAGTTTGTACAAAATAATTTTTAATTACAATCGTTATGAAAAAATATATATTCATATATATTTTCTTCAGATGTAATCATGGATTTAATGAGTCAATATGATATTAAACTCATTTGCTTTACCGTTAGAACAAGAATATATAATATCTAAAACCTTAGAGATTACATAATCGCCATATCGAACGAAGATAAATGATGTATAACGATTCGTAGAACGATGATTATACTCGAGGTACAGAATGAGATGTTGAGGCATGGATTGTTAAAACTTGGGTTGTTGGTGGTACTGATGCCATTGGTGCTGAGGCTGGTGATGTTACTGGTGTTGGTGATACTGCTGGTGCTTGCAAATTGTATACCGTGCTCTCTAAAGTTAATACTCGAGCTCGGAGTTCTCTAACTTCTTCTACTAACCCTGGTTGGTTATCAGTGTGAGGTAGAGGTCGGATATCTTCTCTAGTTCCGTTAATGGTAGTCTCAAGACGAAAAATTCTTGCAAAAAGGGTATAAATGGTGTTGCGAACAGGTTCGCCGGTGAGCGGGTCGAGTACTCCAAGGTTAGGTGGTAGATTCGGTTCATGATATGGAGTACCTTCTTCCTTTCTCCATTGGGTGAGTATGTCGCAAATCCACCCCCATTTTATCCAGTAATCACGGTAGTTGATTAGTTGGTGTGCTCCTGTCACGCTATCTTCGGAGTCAGAGGAACGTGGTCGATTCGTAGAGGCCATCTTACTCGATCACAGAAAAGATTTTTGATATGAAGAGTTTAGTGACAGCAATTGATAGTTGGATGTATTCTCAATGCATAATATGCATAGATATATATAGTACCAGGATCCCTTAAATTACGGAGAAATTTACGAGAGATATCAAGCAAGGTCTACAGGCAAGGTCTACAGTAACAGATAAGCTAAGATATGAATTGTCAGATACGCTAAGATATGAATTTTGTCTATACACTATTCATGCAGTCAATGCAATAAAACGTGTCTAGACTAAGGATAATGAGCAGGTAATTTCCTAAGGATGATAAGCAGATGATTTCAGACAAAAATGATAAGCAAAACTTTTGACATGAGACATGGTCGAAGTCCAGACTCACTAATGCATCCTAACGACTATCAGTTAGACACACTAATGCAAGACCTGGTTCGCTAAGACCATCGCTCTGATACCAACTGTGAAGACCCGTCCTAATCCATCCGGACGAAGTCCACATCGATTATAAACGATTCACAACAGTTGATTACATCGCGAGGTACTTGACCTCTATATGATACATTTTACAAACATTGCATTCATTTTTAAAAGACAACTTTCATTTCATCGTAAGTTGACAGACATACATAGCATTTCATAATATATCTAAACTATAAATAACTTGATAATATTCTTGATGAACTCAATGACTCGAATGCAACGTCTTTTGAAATATGTCATGAATGACTCCAAGTAATATCTCTAAAATGAGAAAATGCACAGCGGAAGATTTCTTTCGTACCTGAGAATAAACATGTTTTCAAGTGTCAACCAAAAGGTTGGTGAGTTCATTAGTTTATCATAAATAATCATTTCATAATTTTAATAGACCACAAGATTTCATATTTCCATTTCTCATAAACATACGTCCCATGCATAGAGACAAAAATATCATTCATATGGATTGAACACCTGGTAACCGACATTCACAATATGCATATAAGAATATCCCCATCATTCCGGGATCCTCCTTCGAACATGATATAAATTTCGAAGTACTAAAGCATCCGGTACTTTGGATGGGGCTTGTTGGGCCCGATAGATCTATCTTTAGGATTCGCGTCAATTAGGGTGTATGTTCCCTAATTCTTAGATTACCAGACTTAATAAAAAGGGGCATATTCGATTCGATAATCCAACCATAGAATGTAGTTTCGATTACTTGTGTCTATTTCGTAAAACATTTATAAAATCAGCGCATGTATTCTCAGTCCCAAAAATATATATTGCAAAAGCATTGAAAAAGGGAGCAAATGAAACTCACCTAATGTATTTTGTAGTAAAAATACATAGAACGACATTGAACAAGTCTAGGGTTGATCTCGGATTCACGAACCTATATCATTTATATATATCATTAATACATATAATCGTAATCGATTAAATTTGTATATTAATATATTCCTTATATTAGTAATTTATTGACTATTTATTTAGATATTTTAAATACTTAAAATTTTGTATACTTATATGTGTGTGTGTATATATATATATATATATATATATATATATATATATATATATATATATATATATATATATATAGTAGATTTAAAGTAATAGATATGTTATGTTTTATAATTATCCTATATTGATGTTTAGAAAAACTATCATTTTTTGTTTTAAAACTTTATATTGATATATTTGAAATATTTATTTGAAATATTAATAATAATAGTGATAGTAATAATAATAATAATAATAATAATAATAATAATAATAATAATAATAATAATAATAATAGTGATAATTATGATAGTAATAATATAATATTAGTAATAATCATAATAATAATTTTATTGATAATAATTCTTGTTAATATCTTAAAAACTTAACAGTGTTGTATCTATTCTTATATATATGTATATGTACTTTGTTTACAATATGCACGATCATAGTTATATTCTAAACAATATAGATCTTATATACATCTAAATACTTATCTTATTCTAGATCATAAGAATTTTCATAATTTCTAAGTTTAGTTCATACATGTATAATACTTATTAATAATAATAATCATAATAGTATTGCAATAATAATTAATACATATCTTAGTGATAAAATTACATTTTAATGATAAATATAATATTAGTTCTAACAAAAATGTTAATAATATTAATTTTACTAATAATCTTATTACTTATATAGCAACAATCATAAATATTAATAATAACAAATATAATGATAATGATAATAAGATTGTAATAATAATAATAATAATCAAATTAATAATAACACTAATGATAATAATTATAACAATAATAATAATAACAATAATAATAATACTTAATAATAATAATAATAATAATAATAATTTCTAAAAAGGAGACTACCTTAGAAAGAACCCTTAAAAAGAAATGCACCCAACCGGGTTCGAACCTGAGACCTCTCGATTACACGCTCATGCTCCTAACCATCGATCTGCTGTTTCAGTTTCTGATGTGATACTCCGTAAAAAAATATACCTCCTATATCTATCTGTTTCTACTCCTCCTTCTTCTTCCTTAAATCACAGCGAACCCAACTCCACCAAAAACATAACTGTGATTTACACATTCGATTTAAAACTTAATATCCAAAATATAATCACTTATTTGTGATTAATTACTTTGAAAAAAAAGAAAAAAAAAGAAGAAGGCCACAGCTGCTTGACGTGGTTTTAGGAAAAAAAATAATATTGATTTTGAATTGGAGAGTGTTTTGGACAAAGATCATAACACGAAATAGATAGTAAAATGTTTCTTAAAACTCTATGAATCATCAATTGATCCTAAAACATAAACGCGAACTCGAATTTTTGTGAAGAACAATACAGTTGACTTTTTCACTTTAAACTTTGACTCCGAAATTCATCTTCGATTTAAAGAATTGAGACCTAAAAATTTGCAGGTAGTTTGGTTACATGATTCCAAACAACACCACATTTATAGATTTTTCAATATCATTCGAAATCAAATATTGAGCAAAAAGCAGTCATACAGGGGATAAAGAAAAAAAATATAAATAAAATAAATAAAAGGCATCTGTTGTGTTTTTGTCAATTCGTAGAAGTGAGTTAATTAAGGCTGTTCAAAGGATTGATTCCTCAAAAATAATTGATCAAAGTCTTGAGGTAGGGTTGCTACTAGTCGACAATGAATCTTCAGTACAAACGAATCAGGGAAAAAAATTAATAAAGATAAAGAGGATTGTGATGTGTAACCAATTTGAGACAAAAACAAAATTTTGATACAGGTTGATGGATACATTAAACAGATTAAATCCCTAGTTCGCTTGATTTTTATATAAATGATAATATAATTAAATATTTATAATTATATTAATAATCTAGATAGAACTTATACCGATTTCCTATATTTTTGTATATATACAGCTTATGTATATGATATCTTTCTGTATATACTTATCTCTATACATTTATTTTTATAAATTATAATTATAATTTATTTTATTAATAATTATAAATATTATAATAATGGTACTCTTAATATTATCCATAATAATAATACAAATTCATAATGATAATATAGTAATAATAATATTACTAATGATGATGATATCAATTACCATAGATGTATATCAATAATATTATTAATAATAGTAATACTAATTATACTAATATTACTAATAATAATAATATTATTAATAGTAATACTAATATTTCAAATCAAATGTATCAATTTTTACATCTATATATAATAATATTCATAATACTGATATTAGTATTAATATTACTATTTATTTTGTTATTGAATGTAATGATAACAATTTTAATATAATACTTATATTTTAACTTGAATTTACATACATATTATTAGTTTTGTAATATTTCATGCTTATATAATATACATTATATATTTAACATTTAAACATTTAACAATATTCATATAGAAATAGTTATGTATCGAAATCATATATATATATATATATATATATATATCCAAACTATTATGTTTTAAATATCAAGTTTTTATTGTATCTCGTAAATTATCTTACGTTTTTACTTTTAGAAGTTAAATCGTATAATATTTCATTAATGTATTTCAAGTTATCATGTTATCATATATATATATATATATATATATATATATATATATATATATATATATATATATATATATATATATATATATATATATATATATATATATATATATCTACACCTATTTTCATCTACATATATCTATTTATAAATGATAAATGATTGTTCGTGAATCGTCGGTAATAGTCAAAGGGTATTTGATTACATGAATGTAGTTTCAAAATTTTCGAGACTCAATATTACAGACTTTGCTTATCGTGTCGGTATCATATAAGGATTTAGTTTAAATTTGGTCAGAAATTTCTGGGTCATCACAACGATTCTGAACTCATCTATGATACGGATGGTGAGGATGAAGAACCCATCTATGATACGGATTGTAAAAAGGATCTAGATTTTCTGAATTTCTATGATGTTGATAATATTGGCATCAATTATGAAATTGTTGATTTTGGCACTTTGGTCACTAATAAAGACACGCACGTGTCCAACAACATGGTTAAAATTTCCTCTTTTGAAGATGTTGATGTTACTTTGAAAAATGAGTTAAAAAAAGCATATGGGTAGTTCTTGAGGACGAGATGGATGTCTCGTTGATTGCTGTTGTAGACTTGAGGACGAGTCTTTCCGAAGAAGGGGAATATGATGCAGACATGGATCGAGATGTTGCTAGTTTGCTCGTGGGCTCAAACGTGGATTGAGATGTTACTAGTTTGCTCGTGGGCTATCATGGCCTAGCTTGTTCAACATGGGCCAACTATGTTCCAAGTGTTGGAATGGGTTTGCAAAGTTTAAAGAATAATCCTGATTGATTGACGTACGCATCAAGTGGACACAAATTGTTTGATCCTATTTTATTGGTCTAATTTCATTTCTTTTATCAAGTTTACATTTATACTCCGTAGTTATCTATTAGCAATTTAAATTAGGTAGACTTAATGTAGTGACCCGAACTTTTCCATGTTTATATATATTAAATGAAATTGATATTTACATGATTAAGTGTTTCCAACATGTTAAACAATCAAACTTGTAAAGACTTGATTAATTGAAATAGGTTTCATATAGACAATTGACCACCCAAGTTAACCGGTGATTCACGAACGTTAAAACTTGTAAAAACTATATGATGACATATATATGATTATATATATAGTTAACATGATATTATGATAAGTAAGTATCTCATTAGGTATTTTAACAATGATTTATATACATAAAATTGTATTTATTGAATTAAGAAACTCGAAACGATATATATAACGATTATCGTTATAACAACGTCTTACTAATTACATATGAATCATATTAAGATATTGTTACACTATGTTTAATCATGATAAATGATAAGTAAACATGTCATTATGTATATTAACAATGAACTACATATGTAAAAACAAGACTACTAACTTAAGGATTTCGAAACAAGACATATATGTAACGATTATCGTTGTAACGACATTTAAATGTATATATATCATATTAAGATATATTAATATATCATAATATCATGATAATATAATAATTTAACATCTCATTAGATATAATAAACATTGAGTTAACAACATTTAACAAGATCGTTAACTTAAAGGTTTCAAATCAATATTTACATGTAACGACTAACGATGACTTAACGACTCAGTTAAAATGTATATACATGTAGTGTTTTAATATGTATTCATACACTTTTGAAAGACTTCAAGACACTTATCAAAATACTTCTACTTAACAAAAATGCTTACAATTACATACTCGTTCAGTTTCATCAACAATTCTACTCGTATGCACCCGTATTCGTACTCGTACAATACACAGCTTTTAGATGTATGTACTATTGGTATATACACTCCAATGATAAGCTCTTATCAGCCCATGTGAGTCACCTAACACATGTGGGAACCATCATTTGGCAACTAGCATGAAATATTTCATAAAATTACAAAAATATTAGTAATCATTCATGACTTATTTACATGAAAACAAAATTACATATTCTTTATATATAATCCATATACCAACGACCAAAAACACCTACAAACACTTTCATTATTCAATTTTATTCATCTAATTGATCTCTCTCAAGTTCCATCTTCAAGTTCTAAGTGTTCTTCATAAATTCTACAAGTTCTAGTTTCATAAAATCAAGAATACTTCCAAGTTTACTAGCTCACTTCCAATCTTGTAAAGTGATCATCCAACCTCAAGAAATCCTTGTTGTTTACAATAAGATATAATTCTAAATCAAGGTAATACTCATATACAAACTTTGATTTAGTTCCTATAACTATAACTATCTTAATTTGAGTGATAATCTTACTTGAACTTGTTTTCGTGTCATGATTCTACTTCAAGAACTTTCAAGCCATCCAAGATCCTTTGAAGCTAGATCATTTCTTGTCACTTCTAGTAGGTTTTCCTACTAAACTTTAGGTAGTAATGATGTTCATAACATCATTCGATTCATACATATAAAACTATCTTATTCGAAGATTTGAACATGTAATCACTAGAACATAGTTTAGTTAATTCTAAACTTGTTCGCAAATAAAAGTTAATCCTTCTAACTTGACTTATAAAATCAACTAAACACATGTTCTATATCTATATGATATGCTAACTTAATGATTTAAAACCGGAAAACACGAAAAATACCGTAAAACCGGATATACGCCGTCGTAGTAACACTGCGGGCTGTTTTGGGTTAGTTAATTAAAAACTATGATAAACTTTGATTTAAAATTTGTTCTTCTGGGAAAATGATTTTTCTTATGAACATGAAACTATATCCAAAAATCATGGTTAAACTCAAAGTGGAAGTATGTTTTCCAAAATGGTCATCTTGACGTCGTTCTTTCGACTGAAATACTACCTTTACAAAAATGACTTGAAACCTGTATTTCCGACTATAAATTTATACTTTTTCTGTTTAGATTCATAAACTTAAGTTCAATATTAAACCATAGCAACTTGAAACACTCAAAACGGATTTAAAATGAAGAAGTTATGGGTAAAACAAGATTGGATAATTTAGCTTGTTGTAGCTACGTGAAAATTGGTAACAAATCTGTATTAATCATATCCTAGCTAACTCATATTGTATTATACATGTATTCTAATATATTATGTAATCTTGGGATACCATAGACATGTATGCAAATGTTTTGACATATCATATCGACCCATGTATATATATTATTTGGAACAACCATAGACACTCTATATGAAGTAATGTTGGAGTTAGCTATACAGGGTTGAGGTTGATCCAAAAATATATATACTTTAAGTTGTGATCTAGCCTGAGATGTATATACACTGGGTCGTGGATTGATTCAAGATAATATATATATCAATTTATTTCTGTACATCTAATTGTGGACAACTAGTTGTAGGTTATTAACGAGGACAGCTGACTTAATAAACTTAAAAACATTAAAACGTATTAAAAATGTTGTAAATATATTTTGAACATACTTTGATATATATGTACATATTTGTTATAGGTTTGTGAATCGAGCAGTGGCCAAGTCTTACTTCTCGACGAAGTAAAAATCTGTGAAAGTGAGTTATAGTCCCACTTTTAAAATCTAATATTTTGGGATGAGAATACATGCAGTTTTATAAATGTTTTACGAAATAGACACAAGTAATTGAAACTACATTATATGGGTGAATGATCGAAGCCGAATATGCCCCTTTTTCTTGGTAACCTAAGAATTAGTAAACCGATCTACTAATTGACGCGAATCCTAAAGATAGATCTATTGGGCCTAACGAACCCCATCCAAAGTACCGGATGCTTTAGTACTTCGAATTCATTTTTATCATGTCCGAAGGATTTCCTGGAATGATAGGGGATATTCTTATATGCATCTTGTTAATGTCGGTTACCAGGTGTTCACCATATGAATGAATTTTATCTCTATGTATGGGATGTATATTGAAATATGAAATCTTGTGGTCTATTATTATGATTTGATAATATATAGGTTAAACCTATAACTCACCAACATTTTTGTTGACGTTTTAAGCATGTTTATTCTCAGGTGATTATTAAGAGCTTCCGCTGTTGCATACTAAAATAAGAACAAGATTTGGAGTCCATGCTTGTATGATATTATGTATAAACTGCATTCAAGAAACTTATTTTTGATGTAATATATTCTTATTGTAAACCATTATGTAATGGTCGTGTGTAAACGGTATATTTTAGATTATCATTATTTGATAATCTACGTAATGCTTTTTAAACCTTTATCGATAAAATAAAGGTTATGGTTGTTTTAAAAATGAATGCAGTCTTTGAAAAACGTCTCATATAGAGGTCAAAACCTCGTGACGAAATCAATTAATATGGAACGTTTATAATCAATACGAACGGGACATTTCAGTTGGTATCAGAGCCAGGTTAACGCCGTCCATGTGTGGCGGGTTAGTCGTAAAGGAGGTTCTCACAGTGTTATCTGTGACGAAGCATTGGCTCTTACTCCTTGAGATCCCTTACGAGGGTTGGCAGTAGCCGAGAGGCAGGCCCTAAAATCAGTATCCGAGGTACACTCAGTGGTCATCAGGCGGTTAGCTGGGAAGGCACTGGGTGGGATGGTGGTTGTCCCCAACTGTATTTCAGTTGGTATCCGAGTGTTGGTCTTAGAGAACCATAAAATTGCATTAGTGTGTCTTACCGAGTTTGTTAGGATGCATTAGTGAGTCTGGACTTCGACCGTGTTTTTCTTAAAAAACGATTGCTTAACATTTTTTGTTGTTGGAAACTATATATTATTAACATGTAAATATTATGTGATATATTAATCTCTTAACGTGTTTGATATTGTGTGATAGATGTCTACCTCTAGTACAAATCCCATTGATTCACCTAATAATAATGAAGAGTCGAATATATTTTGGGAAGATTCACAAATTCCCGAAGAGGAACCGGAAGAGGAGGAATCGGAAGAGGAGGAACCGGAAGAAGAGGAACCAGAAGAGGATGAATCAGAAGAGGAGGAACCAGAAGAAGAAGAGGTTCCGGAGGAAGAAATATTGATACCTATAGTAAATCGATTAAAAAAAAAAATCCTCAACCAACGGACCAAAGTTAGTAATGATCAATGGTGTTTCCGCCAAGGAAGCAAAATATTGGGAAGATTACCAATTTTCCGATGAATCGGATCCCGATGAGGATTCCGATGATGTTATAGAAATTACCTCGACCCAATTTAATAAAGCGAAAGAAAATAATAAGAGAAAAGGTATAAAAATAAAGAAACCCGATTCCAACCCCGATGAACTTTATATGTATCGACAACATCCGTATTTTATAAAATGTAACAATGACCCGGGAACCTCGAAACCACCAGGTTTTTCTAAACCATTATGGAAAACGACGGCTCGTATTAGAGGAACACCATATATTCCTAGAAAATTAGGAAAACGAACCAAGTTCGAAGAAGAAGAAACCAGTGATTCAGATTAGAGGGTTGTAATCATGTTGTGTATTATATGTATTGTAGTGTGCTTGTACTTTTATGTTCTATGTAAAAATTGCTTGTATTGTTTGTTAATTATCTTTTACGAATCTAATCCTTGTTTATTTTACAGTATAAAAACAAAATGGACGTTAAGGGTAGACAACCGAATATTTTAGAAGACCTACCAGAGGATATGATTGAGGAAATCTTGTCTAGAGTCAGTCAGAATTCATCAGCACATTTAGTTATGGCGAAATTAACTTGTCAAACATTTGAAAGACTTTCCAGAAATGCCTTAGTTTATAAAAGGCTTTCCTTTGATAGGTGGGGTATATCACATTGGGGAGACCGTAAGTTACGCAGTGCTTTCTTTAAAGCATTAAATGCGGGGAACCCAAATGCAATTTTACGCTACGGGTTAAGAACCTATTTTGACTCAACATATCTCAACATAGGATTTTGTGAATTAGAAAGAGCTTCTAACATGCAACATAAAGAAGTATGTTATGCTTACAGGTTAGTGATGTTCGCTTCTTACCAAAGTGAGAAAAAGAACATCGGATTGCAACTTTTAAATAAAACCTTCCCACAAGTGACGGATTCAGTAGTTGGGGTGAGAAACAAGGTTTTTAGATTATTACGGGGCTGTTGGACATTACGAAACCCTCGTCCTTTTGACGACATTACAACATGCTGCCTAGCCAATGGTCATAACGGTTATTTTCCACAAGACCAAGGTTGGGAAGTCGTCTTAGTAAAACCAGAATGCATGACTTGTTTCTGGACTTATGAATTACGTATCTTTATTTCCTTTGCTGAAAAACTTGCGTATTAACTAGATTTATCTTCAAAACTGTCCTGTATCATAGTGTACTATATTTCATGTTATATGTAATATAGCGAAGTTGTAAGTTTGAAGAATATTTGTATGTGATATATTATTATAATCAGTTTTTCATATAGAATTGTTATAGTTGAATTGTATACTTGCTACTAAGTATGAACTTAACGGGTAGGTAGTACCCGAATTTAAACTTATAAAACGCTAATATGAAGAAAAAGCTTTTATAAATGAGTTCATATTATGCTACGAAATACTATTGACTACTCTTAATATTCTGTATGATTAACTCGATTCAGTTGGCTATTTTGAAGGAAATGGCACCGACTACTCGACACACCATGAATATGAGCGAAGAGGAATTTCGTACCTTTCTTGCTGCAAACATAGCCGCAGTACAGGCTGCGCTACATACCAACAATATCTCTGAATCTAGTAATGTAGCTAACGGCGCAAGAAATCGTGTAGGATGCTCCTACAAAGAATTCACTGCCTGCAAACCTTTGAAATTTGATGGAACCTGTAACGTCCTCCCAATAGGGTCTGGAAGAAACGTTACTAATATCAAATAAACCAACATATTATAATACGAGAACAAATACTATATGAATAAAACCAAATTTGCAGCGGAAGGATTAATAATGTCGTTACAAGAATTATAAATTGTTCAAATGCAGAAAAGTAAATATGCGATAAGTCTTGATCCTAGCCAAGTAAGTCATCACATAAGCAGTAGATATAGAGGTCCTGATCATTCAGTACCTGAGACAAACATGCTAAAAGTGTCAACCAAAAAGGTTGAGTGAAATTCATAGGTTTAACAAATATGATTGACCGTTTGTTCTTAGACCACAAGATTTGTTATAAAAGTAGATCACACAGATCCAAAAGTAGTACTGATTCGTGATATTTTAGACTAAACGTTTGTTTTGTTGCCCCGATGATAAGTTGGCAGTACCTTATCACCATGTTTAAATCATTATTAAGTAATACAAAGACATCGCGGTCAAATGTATTGGGGACGTTACTCCCGATAGGCCTACCCCCAATAATTAAGAATGCCTTATCCTGAAAGCAGTTAAAAAATATCACTGTGGGGTCTTAGTAGCATAAGCTAGTCATAGTACAGTTTAGGTTCGTACTTGTGTCTAAGTTGTTTAAAGTATAAAAGCAGCATGTGTCTCACCCCAGTAAGTATAAAAAGTGCTATGGCAATAAGAGTGGGGCTATGAAAGTCACCTTAGTAATTCGGTGAGTGAAAGTATTCCTTAAAGAGAAAGTATGGATGATCGAAGCACAGAGAAGTCAACCTAAGAATAAGTTGAGAATAGTTTAGATGTTTTGCCCGTATTATGATAAGTGTAAGTATTTTCTTTTATAGTAAGTTTAAAGAAGGTTTATCGTTTTGGAAAGGCTTTTCATACTAGACAAGCTTCCAATCTAACACTTTCAATTTAAAATGGCCTTTTCAGGTCATAGGTTTCTGAGCCACAGGATCCTTTAACTCGGTAATCCAAACTCTCCGCCTAGACTTTCGAGCGTCCATCCACTCGAGAAAGATCAAGATCTATACCCATCTAATATACCGTTCCAATACGTTTTTAGGTGCGTATAGAAATACAACACTTTATATACTTTACTTATAAGTGTTTAATATATATATATTATATATATGTAAGGATATATATATATATATATATATATATATATATATATATATATATATATATATATATATATATATATAGTTTAAATTATGTTTTAGATCAATATAAGCACCAATAATTATCTAATGATGCTAACAAGTGTTTTATTGATTTCATAACAGTAAGTAACTTGTATAAAACATAATAAAAATTTTCTATACATTAATATTAAGTTTTGTGTATTAAATATTACTTTTTATAATTGTTTTAATAGTTAAAATGAAAATAAATAGGTAAACAAGTTTAACCCCACATCTTATATTTTTCTTAAGTTCTACTGATCAAAATAAACTTAGGAAAATTTTATAAATTTTTGTTATGGTGTAAAAGTATTTATTGCTAATTTCTTTTTCGGTTTGCAATAAATTAAAGTTTATAAAGTAATAATTATTAAATCAACTAAATTAATTCAACCAATAATTTTTGTGAGCTTATATTAGTATATTAAGCTTAGAAAAATTATTTGTATAATTATATTAATAGTTTAACTATTTAATTCAACTTTTGTATTGTTATTAGTTTAAATTCGAAATTAACTAGAAATATATATTCATTAATTCAAAAAAATAATTTTTATAACTTTCTTAATAGTTCCAAAGTAGTTTCTATTAATTATTGTAGTCATAAAAATATTATACCATTTAGTTCTCTTTTTATTTTAAAAACACTGTTTTCGGCTACTGTAGCAAAACTAAAGAAAATACAAATTAATTATTTAAAATGACAATTAAATCAAACATTAATTTTTATAATTACTTGCATAACATATGTGATAAGCGAAAATTGTAAAAACATATATATATAATTGTTTACTATTTATTTATTATATATCTATATATACCGAATATAAAAAAAATCAGTTTTTGATTTTTAATAAATATAAATTCGAATGTATAATTCATAAAAATAATTTTTATAGTCATTAGGATACTTAATACTAATTATCATGTATTTACATTATTTATTATAATTAATTTCATATTTATTTGGTATTTAACATAAAACTAGCACAAAAATATGATAAAAACTAAATAAAAACTATAAAAATAATATAGAGAACTTACAAAAATAATTTTTGCAGAGGTTTGAGAGAGAATTCTTCAAGTTTTTGGTGTACAAAATTTGTGAACTAGGCTATGGTATTTATAGTTACAATTTTTGGTAAAGAGAAAATAAAAAAATACAAAAGTTTATATAAAAAAATAACTAGTGTCTTGTAAAAAAATTAAAAGTATTTATAGCCAGTCATGCCACCATTTCAAAATATAAATAAATAAAAGTAAAGTTAAAAGTAGGAATAAAATAAATAAAAGTGGATCTAGATCTAGTTTATATATAAAAAAATACTACTTTTTAAAATATATATATATATATATATATATATATATATATATATATATATATATATATATATATATATATATATATTTCATAGTTCTAAAAATGTTAACTAACTAAATTTCTATTTTTATTTAATTATTAAATACGAATTTTGATAAATATAAATATATATTCTGTATTTATAAAATTATAATTACTAAATGTGGTTTTTATTTAATTAAATTATTACTTTATAATTTTATTAGTTTTATATATGTTACTACATTTATATATACTTGTATTTATTAATTGTATAATATATTAACTAAATACAAAATTAATATAAGTATTTTATATGTAATCATGTTATGACAGAAATTTTTTTTTTTATAAAAATTCTTACGCGTACGTTGTTGAATAAAATTTATTATTCGTTTAACGTTCGTTAATTTCGTATGTATATAACGACCTTTTATTAGTACTTAGAGTTTATTCATTATACTTAAATCTTTTGTTCGGGCATTATATAGATGGAAAAATGAGGGTCGTTATAGAACCGAAGGATCAATTGGATTGAAACGGTGGACCGAGAAAGTTGAATCGGTGTTTGCCATAAGTAAGTGTACTGAAGAGGACAAAGTTAAGTACTGCGTTAACGTGGTGGAACACCTATCTTGAACAGGTAGGACAAAATGCTGCTTACGCACTACCGTGGTCGGCATTCAAGCAATTGATGAACGAGCAGTACTGTCCTAGAAACGAAGTCAATAAACTCAAGGCAGAACTTAAAGAGTTACGAACACAAGGGTTTGACGTTACCACATATGAACGACGATTCACAGAGTTGTGTCTATTGTGTCCGGGAGCATTTGAAGATGAAGAAGAGAAGATCGACGTGTTTGTAAAAGGGTTACCAGTAAGGATTCAAGAAGATGTGAGTTCACACGAGCCCGCTTCTATACAGAAGGTAAGTCGAATGGCTCATAAACTCATAAATCAGATTGAGAGAAGAATTAAAGAGCAGGCGGCCAAAGAAGCCAACACGAAACAACTCAAGAGGAAGTGGGAGGAAAACGGTGACAAGAGTCACCAGTACAACAACAACAACAACAATTACAACTACAATCGCAACAACTATCCCAACAACCGCAACAACAATCGCAACAATAACCGCAATCCTAACAATAACTACAACAAACATCCCAACAACAACAACAACAACAACCATTTCAACAATAATAACAATCCCAACAACAACCTCAATAACAACAACGGCAACAAAAACCAAAAACAGCCATGTCATAGGTGTGAAGAAAATCATCCGGGGTTTTGCACGACATTTTGCAATAGGTGTAAAAGAAATGGTCATAGCGCGAAAAAGTGTTAAGTATATGGACTAAAGTTTAACAGAACTAAAGGAACAAATAATGTCGGAACAAGTAATGCCGAAACGAATAGTGTCGGAGCAAGTAATACCAACGCTGTTTGTTATAAATGTGGAAAATCGGGCCACATTATTAGAAATTGCCCGAATCAGGGGAATACTAATGGGCAGGGCCGTGGAAGAGTTTTCAATATTAATGCGGCAGAAGCACAGGAAGACCCGGAGCTTGTTACGGGTACGTTTCTTATTGATGATAAATCTGCTTATTTTTTATTTGATTCGGGTGCGGATAGAAGCTATATGCGTAGAGAATTTTGTGCTAAATTAAGTTTCCCATTGACGCCTTTGGATAGTAAATTTTTACTCAAATTAGCAAACGGTAAATTAATTTCAGCAGATAATATATGTCGGGAGAGATAAATTAAACTGGGGGATGAAACGTTTAAAATTGATTTAATACCAGTCGATTTAGGGAGTTTTGATGTAGTAATTGGCATGGACTAGTTGAAAAAGGTGAGAGCACAGGTCGTTTGTTTCAAAAATGCGATTCGCATTATGCTTGAAAAAGGAAAACCTTTAATGGTGTACGGAGAAAAGAACAACGCAAAATTAAATCTTATTAGTAGTTTGAAGGCGCAAAAACTAATAAGAAAAGGTTGTTACGTCATTCTAGCACACATCGAGGAAGTTAAACCTGAAGAAAAGAACATCAGTGATGTTCCCGTCGTAAAAGAATTTCCCGATGTATTTTCGAAAGAATTACCGGGATTACCCCCACATCGATCCGTTGAATTTCAAATAGACCTTGTACCAGAAGCTGCACCAATAGCTCGTGCTCTATACAGACTCGCACCTAGCAAAATGAAAGAATTACAAAGTCAGTTACAGGAACTTTTAGAGCGTGGTTTCATACGACCAAGCACATCACCATGGGGAGCTCCTGTTTTGTTTGTCAAGAAGAAAGATGGTACATTCAGGTTGTGTATCGACTATCGAGAGTTGAACAAACTTACCATCAAGAACCGCTACCCACTACCGAGAATCGACGACTTATTTGATCAACTACAAGGCTCGTCTGTTTATTCGAAGATCGATTTACGTTCTGGATATCATCAAATGTGGGTGAAGGAGGATGATATTCCAAAGACTGATTTTAGGACGCGTTATGGTCATTACGAGTTTAAGGTTATGCCGTTTGAATTGACTAACGCACCAGCTGTGTTCATGGACCTCATGAACCGAGTGTGTGGGCCATATCTTGACAATTTTGTCATTGTTTTCATCGATGACATACTTATTTACTCGAAGAATGATCAAGAGCACGAAGAACATTTGAGAAAAGTGCTAGAGTTGCTGAGAAAAGAAAAACCGTACGCTAAGTTCTCAAAGTGTGCATTTTGGTTGGAAGAAGTTCAATTCCTCGGTCACATAGTGAACAAATAAGGTATTCAGGTGGATCCAGCAAAGATTGAAACCGTTGAAAAGTGGGAAACTCCGAAAACTCCGAAACACATACGCCAGTTTTTAGGACTAGCTGGTTACTACAGAAGGTTCATCCAAGACTTTTACAGAATAGCAAAACCCTTGACTGCATTAACGCATAAAGGGAAGAAATTTGAATGGAAAGATGAACAAGAGAAAGGGTTTCAATTGTTAAAGAAAAAGTTAACTACTGCACCTATATTGTCATTACCTGAAGGGAATGATGATTTTGTGATATATTGTGATGCCTCAAAGCAAGGTCTCTGTTGTGTATTAATGCAACGAACGAAAGTAATTGCTTATGCGTCTAGACAATTGAAGATTCACGAACAGAATTATACAACGCATGATTTGGAATTAGGCGCTGTTGTTTTTGCATTAAAGACTTAGAGGCACTACTTATATGGGGTCAAAAGTATTATATATACCGACCACAAAAGTCTTCAACACATATTTAATCAGAAACAACTGAATATGAGGCAGCGTAGGTGGATTGAATTGTTGAATGATTACGAATTTGAGATTCGTTACTACCCGGGGAAGGCAAATGTGGTAGCCGACGCCTTGAGCAGAAAGGACAGAGAACCCATTCGAGTAAAAGCTATGAATATAATGATTCATACTAACCTTACTAATCAAATAAATGAGGCGCAACAAGGAGTTTTAAAAGAGGGAAATTTAAAGGATGAAATACCCAAAGGATCGAAGAAGCATCTTAATATTCGGGAAGACGGAACCCGGTATAGGGCTGAAAGAATTTGGGTACCAAAATTTGGAGATATGAGAGAAATGGTACTTAGAGAAGCTCATAAAACCAGATACTCAATACATCCTGGAACGGGAAAGATGTACAAAGATCTCAAGAAATATTTTTGGTGGCCAGGTATGAAAGCCGATGTTGCTAAATACGTAGGGGAATGTTTGACGTGTTCTAAGGTCAAAGCGGAGCATCAAAAACCATCAGGTCTACTTCAACAACCCGAGATCCCGGAATAGAAATGGGAAAACATTACCATGGATTTCATCACTAAATTGCCAAGGACTGCAAGTGGTTTTGATACTATTTGGGTAATAGTTGATCGTCTCACCAAATCAGCACACTTCCTGCCAATAAGAGAAGATGACAAGATGGAAAAGTTAGCACGACTGTATTTGAAGGAAGCCGTCTCCAGACATGGAATACCAATCTCTATTGGCAGATTTATTTCAAGATTCTGGCAGACATTACAGCAAGCATTAGGAACTCGTCTAGACATGAGTACTGCCTATCATCCACAAACTGATGGGTAGAGTGAAAGGATGATACAAACGCTTAAAGACATGCTACGAGCATGTGTTATTAATTTTGGAAACAGTTGGGATCGACATCTACCGTTAGCAGAATTTTCCTACAACAACAGCTACCATTCAAGCAT
Source organism: Rutidosis leptorrhynchoides (assembly GCF_046630445.1). NCBI lineage: Eukaryota > Viridiplantae > Streptophyta > Magnoliopsida > Asterales > Asteraceae > Rutidosis > Rutidosis leptorrhynchoides. Next base: position 481,016,678 of record NC_092333.1, read on the forward strand.
TGAGATGGCGCCGTTTGAAGCACTTTATGGTAGAAAGTGCAGGTCTCCAATTTGTTGGAGTGAAGTGGGGGATAGTCAGATTACGGGTCCGGAGATAATACAAGAAACTACCGATTAGATCATCCAAATTCAGCAACGGTTGAAAACCTCCCAAAGTCGACAAAAAAGCTACGCCGACATTAAAAGAAAAGATATAGAATTTGAAATTGGAGAGATGGTCATGCTTAAGGTTGCACCTTGGAAAGGCGTTATTCGATTTGGTAAACGAGGGAAATTAAATCCAAGGTATATTGGACCATTCAAGATTATTGATCGTGTCGGACCAGTAGCTTACCGACTTGAGTTACCTCAACAACTCGCGGCTGTACATAACACTTTCCACGTCTCGAATTTGAAGAAATGTTTTGCTAAAGAAGATCTCACTATTCCGTTAAACGAAATCCAAATCAACGAAAAACTTCAATTCATCGAAGAACCCGTCGAAATAATGGATCGTGAGGTTAAAAGACTTAAACAAAACAAGATTTCAATTGTTAAGGTTCGATGGAATGCTCGTAGAGGACCCGAGTTCACCTGGGAACAAGAAGATCGGATGAAGAAGAAATACCCGCACTTATTTCCAGAAGATACGTCAACACCTCTAACTGCTTAAAATTTCGGGATGAAATTTATTTAACGGGTAGGTACTGTAGTGACCCGAACTTTTCCATGTTTATATATATTAAATGAAATTGATATTTACATGATTAAGTGTTTCCAACATGTTAAGCAATCAAACTTGTTAAGACTTGATTAATTGAAATAGGTTTCATATAGACAATTGACCACCCAAGTTGACCGGTGATTCACGAACGTTAAAACTTGTAAAAACTATATGATGACATATATATGATTATATATATAGTTAACATGATATTATGATAAGTAAGTATCTCATTAGGTATTTTAACAATGAGTTATATACATAAAATTGTGTTTATTGAATTAAGAAACTCAAAACGATATATATAACGATTATCGTTATAACAACGTCTTACTAATTACATATGAATCATATTAAGATATTGTTACACTATGTTTAATCATGATAAATGATAAGTAAACATGTCATTATGTATATTAACAATGAACTACATATGTAAAAACAAGACTACTAACTTAAGGATTTCGAAACAAGACATATATGTAACGATTATCGTTGTAACGACATTTAAATGTATATATATCATATTAAGATATATTAATATATCATAATATCATGATAATATAATAGTTTAACATCTCAAGAAAATATAATAAACATTGAGTTAACAACATTTAACAAGATCGTTAACTTAAAGGTTTCAAATCAATATTTACATGTAACGACTAACGATGACTTAACGACTCAGTTAAAATGTATATACATGTAGTGTTTTAATATGTATTCATACACTTTTGAAAGACTTCAAGACACTTATCAAAATACTTCTACTTAACAAAAATGCTTACAATTACATCCTCGTTCAGTTTCATCAATAATTCTACTCGTATGCACCAGTATTCGTACTCGTACAATACACAGCTTTTAGATGTATGTACTATTGGTATATACACTCCAATGATCAGCTCTTATCAGCCCATGTGAGTCACCTAACACATGTGGGAACCATCATTTGGAAACTAGCATGAAATATCTCATAAAATTACAAAAATATTAGTAATCATTCATGACTTATTTATATGAAAACAAAATTACATATTCTTTATATATAATCCATATACCAACGACCAAAAACACCTAAAAACACTTTCATTCTTCAATTTTATTCATCTAATTGATCTCTCTCAAGTTCCATCTTCAAGTTCTAAGTGTTCTTCATAAATTCTACAAGTTCTAGTTTCATAAAATCAAGAATACTTCCAAGTTTGCTAGCTCACTTCCAATCTTGTAAAGTGATCATCCAACCTCAAGAAATTCTTGTTGTTTACAGTAATATATCATTCTAAATCAAGGTAATACTCATATACAAACTTTGATTCAGTTCCTATAACTATAAGTATCTTAATTTGAGTGATAATCTTACTTGAACTTGTTTTCGTGTCATGATTCTACTTCAAGAACTTTCAAGCCATCCAAGATCCTTTGAAGCTAGATCATTTCTTGTCACTTCCAGTAGGTTTACCTACTAAAATTGAGGTAGTAATGATGTTCATAACATCATTCGATTCATACATATAAAACTATCTTATTCGAAGATTTGAACATGTAATCACTGGAACATAGTTTAGTTAATTCTAAACTTGTTCGCAAACAAAAGTTAATCCTTCTAACTTGACTTTTAAAATCAACTAAACACATGTTCTATATCTATATTATATGCTAACTTAATGATTTAAAACCGGAAAACACGAAAAACACCGTAAAACCGGATATACGCCGTCGTAGTAACACTGCGGGCTGTTTTGGGTTAGTTAATTAAAAACTATGATAAATTTGATTTAAAAGTTGTTTTTCTGGGAAATGATTTTTCTTATGAACATGAAACTATATCAAAAAATCATGGTTAAACTCAAAGTGGAAGTATGTTTTCCAAAATGGTCATCTAGACGTCGTTCTTTCGACTGAAATGACTACCTTTACAAAAACGACTTGAAACCTGTATTTCTGACTATAAATTTATACTTTTTCTGTTTAGATTCATAAACTTAAGTTCAATATGAAACCATAGCAACTTGAAACACTCAAAACGGATTTAAAACGAAGAAGTTATGGGTAAAACAAGATTGGATAATTTTGCTTGTTGTAGCTACGTGAAAATTGGTAACAAATCTATATTAATAATATCCTAGCTAACTCATATTGTATTATAGATGTATTCTAATATATTATGTAATCTTGGGATACCATAGACACGTATGCAAATGTTTTGACATATCATATCGACCTATGTATATATATTATTTGGAACAACCATAGACACTCTATATGCAGTAATGTTGGAGTTAGCTATACAGGGTTGAGGTTGATCCCAAAAATATATATACTTTGAGTTGTGATCTAGCCTGAGACGTGTATACACTGGGTCGTGGATTGATTCAAGATAATATATATCAATTTATTTCTGTACATCTAATTGTGGACAACTAGTTGTAGGTTACTAACGAGGACAGCTGACTTAATAAACTTAAAAACATTAAAACGTATTAAAAATGTTGTAAATATATTTTGAACATACTTTGATATATATGTACATATTTGTTATAGGTTCGTGAATCGGCCAGTGGCTAAGTCTTACTTCCCGACGAAGTAAAAATCTGTGAAAGTGAGTTATAGTCCCACTTTTAAAATCTAATATTTTGGGATGAGAATACATGCAGTTTTATAAATGTTTTACGAAATAGACACAAGTAATTGAAACTACATTATATGGGTGAATGATCGAAGCCGAATATGCCCCTTTTTCTTGGTAACCTAAGAATTAGTAAACCGATCTACTAATTGACGCGAATCCTAAAGATAGATCTATTGGGCCTAACGAACCCCATCCAAAGTACCGGATGCTTTAGTACTTCGAATTCGTTTTTATCATGTCCGAAGGATTTCCTGGAATGATAGGGGATATTCTTATATGCATTTTGTTAATGTCGGTTACCAGGTGTTCACCATATGAATGAATTTTATCTCTATGTATGGGATGTATATTGAAATATGAAATCTTGTGGTCTATTATTATGATTTGATAATATATAGGTTAAACCTATAACTCACCAACATTTTTGTTGACGTTTTAAGCATGTTTATTCTCAGGTGATTATTAAGAGCTTCCGCTGTTGCATACTAAAATAAGAACAAGATTTGAAGTCCATGCTTGTATGATATTATGTATAAACTGCATTCAAGAAACTTATTTTTGATGTAATATATTCTTATTGTAAACCATTATGTAATGGTCGTGTGTAAACGGTATATTTTAAATTATCATTATTTGATAATCTACGTAATGCTTTTTAAACCTTTATCGATAAAATAAAGGTTATGGTTGTTTTAAAAATGAATGCAGTCTTTGAAAAACGTCTCATATAGAGATCAAAACCTCGCGACGAAATCAATTAATATGGAACGTTTATAATCAATATGAACGGGACATTTCACTTAAAAGTTAAAGTTATCTATTATTTGTTAGGTACGTCTTTATCTTCTTATTAGCAAGTATTTATATCGTAAAGTGTTGGAACGGACGGGTTAGTTTTTGGATTATTTATATATCGTAAAGGTTGTGTGTTTCTGTTTAAACCGAGAAGGTTTAATCACTATTCTATCTCTATTGTCTAGTCACGATCCTTAATTTGTATTAGTGTCATAATCAACCATCTTAATTGTGTCACGAAGGCTTTAATGTCTTACGATCTTGAGATATTCACAACTACATTCTAGAAAACCGACAATTACACAACTTCATCCGACATCCACATTTAATGGATATGCTAATTGGCCTGAAAATCAAGGGCACACTTGGCAATGTGTCATACACGAAGCATTGCTTTGAAGACAAATAAATAATAATTTAAAGCTAAAGATGAAAAGGTAAGATTTTTAAAAGTAAAAGATATATATATATATATATATATATATATATATATATATATATATATATATATATATATATATATATTCTTTCAAACAATGACAATCATCAAGGCGATGATCTCAAAGAAAAGGATATAACCCACACATAAGACTCAAACACACATTCGAGTGAGTTATCGAGTTATCTCTCACAATTGCGTGAGCACTCAAGAAATACCACAAGAACATGAACCCCTAACTATCTGCTTCCACTAAATACGCTAGCACTTGGACTTAATAGCAAGCTAAAACCAAAATAAACACACATACCTTCTAATCTACAGTACAAAAGAAATGAAAGGGACGGACGGACGGAGTTTTGTAAAGAAAGAAATGAAGAGTGAAGCGTTTCGCTTTATTCAAAATCTCTTTAAAGATCTTTATCCTCGTAAGCCTCACATTAGGAATTTACATACCAGTCGGCTCACTTACGATGTCGTGTTAATTTTTGCACAACTATTTTCGAAATCATGAAAAATATTTAAAGAAAAGCAACACATGTAGGTAAGTCTAACCTGTCCATTTAAAAGCAAAAGAACAACACTCAACAAAATAATAGAAATTAGCTTATTTCAAAATTGAAGCCATTATTGACCATTGCTATATCCACTTAAAACACATTGTGCCTTATATAAGGCACTGAAAGCAACCACAATCTCCATACAGTTTTACATGTAAAACATCCATCTGATAATACTATTTTCATATACAATCGAAAGACTGTCTTCACTGTCTTTTAGATCCTGTCTTCGAAAATTGAATTCTCACCTATTGCTGCACGAAAAAGAACATGAATCTCAGAATAATAACTTCAGCATAGAGTTGACAGATTTGGCCCATTTATCAAATTAAATAATTCAAATAATAGGTGAGAAGGAAAGGTTAAAATAGGTTATAAGTCACCTGATAAAACTTCTTATGCTTATAACTTTCTAAATGATCTTTTCTAAAAGGTAGATAACTGAAACATATGTAACGATTGAATTTTTCAATAGTTTTGGCCATAAGTATACTGAGTCAACTCAAGCAGCGTCATATATACATAATAAGGTTACATTTTAGCCCATTACTCAACGCGTCTGACCCGCTTATTTGACCAAGTGAAGTTCTACAGCATAAGAGATGTAAATTACATGTAAACATACCTAGTGACAGATGACCAGTGTTTCGCTGCTAATAATGAACATCACCATGGCATGACATGATTGTCGTTACTCTCTTCTATTCATCTTGTTTTCTATTGTCGATAATTCAAACGATATACAAGACGTTCAATCACACTTGTATATTAATGTTGGGTAATCAGGTTTCCACATATTGTTTTCCACATGCAAAAGGATTTCCTCCTGCAATTTAAAATCACATCGTATCCTATACTTAATATATCAATATGTGAATTGTTTACATAGTTTTATTGTTATAGAGGTAGTTATATTATACTTTTGTGTAATGTGGATATAAAAACTTCTTTTTATTTCAAAAAAATCGAGTATGTTTGAAAAGTAACCATTTTTAGTCATTAGATACAACATAAACTTAAAGTGTTTGGATTCAACCTGGCCCAATTTGAGCCGAACCAGAAACACATATTTTGTTGGAAATAGGAGGTTATGTATATTATTTGTGAAAGAGTGGATTGATGATTTTTAGAAGTTAGATTGATCTTGAAAGCTTTTCTTTTATTGCTTATTGCTTGCTTTGCTTGATTACAAATGAGGGGTGAAGCCCTCTATTTATACTACTCAATGGAGTAGTCTAGATCACTCCATCATCTACTATTATCTAGATATTTCCTAGTATTTCTAGACCTAGATATTTTACAAGATTATTCTACACACATTCTACACACTTTCACTACTACATATTACAAGAAGCTTCTACATAATGGGCTATAATCTTGATCCAAAATATTTGTATACTTGCAAGCCCAAATCTAAAACACATAGCCCAAAATCAAGTTTAGTTTCCAACAGCCCCCCTTAAACTTGATTTCGTCACTCCGAGCATATTCCGTAATCTCTGAAATGTCTCGTGTTTTAGGGGCTTTGTGAAAATATCAGCAACTTGGTCAAGTGACTTCGCGTACTTTATCTGCACCTCTTTATTTGTAACACACTCCCTTATGTAATGGTATTTTGTATCGATGTGTTTGCTTCGATCATGGAAGACTGGATTCTTTGCTAGAGCAATCGCAGACTTGTTATCCACATATATCTCTGTAGGTTCCTTTTGAAAAAACTTAAGCTCATTTAGTAACTTCCTGAGCCATATTGCATGACAGGTGCACGATGTTGCTGCAACAAACTCGGCTTCACACGTTGACAGAGTCACAATGGGTTGCTTCTTCGAGCTCCATGTGAACGCCGTATCTCCCATATAGAACACGAAATCACTCGTACTCTTACGATCATCTTTGTCTCCAGCCCAATCACTATCACTGTATCCAACTAGCTTGAAGTGATTAGAAGGCGAATAAAACAGGCCATAGTCAATCGTACCTTTGATGTAGCGAAGTATCCTCTTGGCTGCCTTCAAGTGATTTATTGTAGGTGCTTCCATGTATCGACTTACTAGTCCAACTCCGTAGAGAATATCTGGCCTCGTGCAGGTTAGGTATCTCAGACTTCCAACCAAACTCTTGTATTGTGTTGGGTCCACCAGGTATCCTTCATCATCTTTTGACAATTTGAGATTGCAATCCACCGGTGTGTTCATTGACTTGCATTCATTCATCTTAAACTTCTTGAGCACCTCATTCGCATAACCTTCTTGGGATATGAATATTCCTTCTTTCTTTTGTTTTACCTCGATCCCAAGATAGTAAGCCATAAGTCCAATGTCGGTCATCTCGAACTCCCGAACCATTGCTTTCTTGAACTCCTCAAACATTTTGGGATTACTGCCAGTGAATATCAAGTCATCCACATATAGGCACACAATCATAACATCTCCTTCCTTGCTTACTTAGGTATAGAGAGCATGCTCATGTGGGCATTTTGTAAAGCCATTCTGTTGGAAATACTTGTCTATCCTGCTATTCCATGCTCGAGGCGTTTGCTTCAACCCATATAAGGCCCTTTTCAATTTCAGCACCTTATTCTCTTGGCCTTTCACGATGTATCCCAAAGGTTGTTCTATATAGACTTCTTCTTCTAAGTGGCCATTAAGGAACGCGGATTTGACATCCATTTGATAAATCTTCCAATTATGCTGAGCCGCAAGTGAGATTATTAATCTTATAGTTTCTAGACGAGCGACGGGAGCAAATACTTCTTCATAGTCTATGCCAGCTCGTTGACTATATCCCTTCGCCACCAACCTTGCCTTATATCTTTCAACTTCACCTTTGGAATTCTTCTTGGCCTTGTACACCCATTTTACACCAATAGCCTTATGTCCCTTTGGTATTGTGGCAAGATCCCACGTATTATTCTTCTCGATTGCTTGAATCTCTTCGTCCATAGCACATTTCCACTTTTGGCTTTTTGTTGCGTCTTCATAGCTTATTGGCTCACAATCGGCAAGAAGGCAGAACAATGATAGATCCTCCATAGGCTGTGTTACCTCGTACAACTCCTCAATGCTCCTTGTGTGATGTTGTAGCCTACTTGATTCTCCTCCTGATGTTGGTGTCACTTCATTAGGTGTAGTGGTTGGAGTATGTGGAGAGTGCGGAGATGGTGTACTAGAAGGTTCTTGAACTTCTAGATATTCTTCGTTCTTTGCAGTACTCTCGAATGGATAAGGGAGAAAGTCGTAGTTCTCCTCTTCAGGAACATTCCAATCCCATGTTTCTTCTTCATCGAACACCACGTCTCGACTTGAGATTACTTTACCATTCTTGGGATTGTATAGCTTGTAACCCTTCGAACTTGAGTCATAACCCACGAATATGAGTTTCTCGCTTTTATCATCGAGCTTCGTCCTCTTCTGATCTGGCACATGAGCATATGCCACACTTCCGAACACTCGAAGGTGTGAGATGCCGGGCTTCCTTCCACTCCAAGCTTCAATGGGCGTTTTGTTCTTGACACTTCTAGTGGGCGAGCGATTTGATAGATAGATCGCACAGTCCACTGCCTCAGCCCAAAATTCCTTAGGCATCCTTTTGCTCTTTAACATACTCCGGGCCATATCAAGAATGGTCCTATTTTTTCTTTCCGCAACACCATTTTGTTGAGGTGAATATGGAAGAGTTAGAGGACGTCGTAAGCCATTGTTGTCGCAAAATTCCTTGAATTCCTTGGATGTGAACTCTCCTCCACGATCGGATCTCAACGCCTTTATGGTATGACCACTTTGATTCTCCACAAACGCTTGAAACTTCTTGAACATTCCAAAAGCTTCCGACTTTTCTTTTAGAAAATAGACCCATGTCTTTCGACTAAAATCATCAATGAATAGAATAAAATATCTATTTTTACTAAAAGATGGTGGGCTGATGGGTCCACACACATCCGTGTGAATAAGTTCTAGAGGTTTATTCGCTCTACTAGAAGCCTCTATTGGAAAACTGTTTCGGAAGTGCTTTCCTAGAAGACATCCCTCACAAATTTGATCCGGGTGATTAATTGGAGGCAAACCCTTCACCATTCCTTTACTTGATAATAATTTTAACCCTCCAAAATTTAAGTGCCCGTATCTCATGTGCCAAAGCCAAAAATTATCTTTGAAACATGCTTTTAAACATCGTGGAATGTCATGTTGAATATTTAGCAAGAACATCCTATTCATTGACATTGGCACCTTAGCAATCAAACCCCCTTTTTGGTCTCTCAGATAAAGCCTACGATTTATCATGTGAATATCATAGCCTTTCTCTGAGAGTTGTCCAATACTCAGTATATTTGTCTTCATATTAGGCACATAATACACGTTAGAGATAAATTGATGCCTTCCATTTTTCAAGCGGATGAGGATCTTACCTTTGCCTTTAATCGGGACTTTTGAGGAATCTCCAAAGGTGATATTTCCACTTATTACCTCGTCTAACTCCACAAACATGTTTTTGTCACCGCACATATGGTTGCTTGCACCTGTGTCGAGATACCACAAATTTGATTCTCCGTTATCTTCACCTTTGCATGCTAGTAACAAAGTGTTTTCCACGGCTTCAGTATCTTCTTGTGCAAAATTTGCTCTTTCTTGCACGTAATTGTTTGACTTCTCGCATTCCGAGGCATAGTGGCCAAATTTATGACAATTATAGCATTTGGTTTGAGAATTGTCATACCTTGGCCTTCTACTTGTGTAGCCTCTCCCGCGACCTCTTGTCGGGTGAAAATCTTGACTTCTTTCTTCATTTTTATAAGAACTATAACCTCCACGTTTGGAATATCCTTGCCCTCGTCCTCGGCCACGTACTTGACCACGACCTCGTTGACTCGGTTGATGAGTCTTTTCACTACTCTCTTCCTTGAAAGACAGTTTTGCTTGTAAAGCTTGCTCCAAAGGCTCCTTATTTTTCTTATTGAACCTCTCTTCATGGGCTTGTAGTGAACCCATGAGTTCATCTATAGTCATTGATTCTAGATCTTTAGATTCTTCGATGGCTACGACTATATAGTCGAATTTTGAATATAATGATCTAAGAATCTTCTCAATGACTCTTACATCACTTAGAGTTTCACCATTCCTCTTTAATTGATTGACAACCGCCAAGACTCTTGTAAAATAATCAGAAATTGATTCTGAGTCTTTCTTATTTAAGGATTCGAACTCACCTCGTAGTGTTTGTAGTCGAACCTTTTTCACCTTATCAACTCCCTTATAAGAATTCTCCAAGATCTCCCATGCTTTCTTGGCGGTGGTTGCACTTGCAATTTTCTCAAAAGCTCCATCATCTACACTTTGTTGGATGATGGAAAGAGCCTTTTGATCGTTCGTCTTCATTAATTTTTTCTCCTTGCCGAGAGGACCTTTTTCTGCAGGTTCCTCATAGCCTTCCTCCACAATCTCCCATAAGTCTTGTCCACCTAGGAAGGTCTTCATTTGGATGCTCCATCGATCATAATTATCCTTTGTGAGGCGAGGAAACGTGATGACATTGTTGGCCATCATCTTGTCGAACCAAGCTCTTGATACCAATTTGTTGGAAATAGGAGGTTATGTATATTATTTGTGAAAGAGTGGATTGATGATTTTTAGAAGTTAGATTGATCTTGAAAGCTTTTCTTTTATTGCTTATTGCTTGCTTTGCTTGATTACAAATGAGGGGTGAAGCCCTCTATTTATACTACTCAATGGAGTAGTCTAGATCACTCCATCATCTACTACTATCTAGATATTTCCTAGTATTTCTAGACCTAGATATTTTACAAGATTATTCTACACACATTCTACACACTTTCACTACTACATATTACAAGAAGCTTCTACATAATGGGCTATAATCTTGATCCAAAATATTTGTATACTTGCAAGCCCAAATCTAAAACACATAGCCCAAAATCAAGTTTAGTTTCCAACATATTTGTCGTTACCTTATTCAGCCTTTTGAGATCCCGATAGCTCATTTCACGATATCCTTCTGCTAGTTTTTCTTCTATTGCTTCACTGATGACAGCAGCAGCTACCGCTTTTGTTATATCACGTATCCTGGAAATACAAACGTAACATATGCATAAAATGATTGTTAACATTACATATTTCATATAAACTTCTGTTACAATTCACAGAGTTAATATTGTACCTTGATATTGGAGGGAATATAATTCCTTTGAGAACCTCATCCTCAGTCATAGATTCAGCTAGGCTGTAGTTTTGCAAAATATGTTACAGTACAAGTAGTATATATTGACCCTATAGGGAGGTTTTAACGGATTCGTTCACGGACCTCCACCCAGGAACACTGCCCGAATGGATGTGTTCCCGGGTACCGTCGATCGGGTTCGGGTTTCCGCCCGAACGTGTATGATACGTGCAAATGATGAGGGACGTTGAAATAAATGATCTACTGATGCCAAAAAATGTTGTTAAAAAAAAAGGTTTTTGTTTTTTTCTTTTAAAAAAAAAGAAAAAGAAAAAAAAAACAGTAGTTATTACGGGTCAGGTAGACCCGAAAGGCCGAAATGATGCTTTTTTATTAATCGTGTCTCAAGTATATTTACAGGGAACTATTATTTGAAATTATAGTCTAAAATTTTGAAACGTATAATTTAGTATGTATTATACAAATTTGGGTCACATTTGATCCGTTTGACATATTAGAATCATTTCCTTTTTAAGCAACACTTTTTGACCCGTTATTAATGATAACCTCATTTGTAAGTATATGAGTCAAAATTGACACCTTTAGTAGACACATCGAAAGTTACTCGAGTTAGGGAACCTGTGTTGGTTTGATAAAAAAAGAAAAGAATATTACCATTCAGCTGCAGCCTGTAACATGCCGTCTGAGATTATTCTAGCACCTGATAGAAGAGTACCAAGACCAATACTGCAGATCACGAGTTAGTCACATACGCAAAATTTTTAAATAAAAATATGAATTTTCTTATCAGCGTTTAGAGTAACAAACTGACCCAGGAAAAAGATACATATTATTTCCTTGATTGCTGTAGCCAATATCTCCACTTCCTGTAATCAACAAGATATATAATTGTAAAACTGACATACGCAACAAATTGCGCAATAAAAGAAACATCGTGACCAACCAAGATCTACATCCTTAAATGGGCTTCCACTTGCATATATGATGTTTTTGCCCACAATAGAAAACGCTTCTTCAGGTGTGCATTCAACTGTGTCATCATCAAACATATCTAAAACATTAGGATCTCACATATGCATGCTTACTGAATGGGTCAAGTGGTATCAACCGTACCATTGGTTGTGGGATTTGACATTGCGAATATTGCTGGTCTATTTGAAGTCGAACCTTTAAATGCTTCTAGCACCTAAACAGAACAATATATGAACATATAAATAAAGATATATAAACTTAGTCTTCTTATGCATATACTAAAAATATCACATCATACCTCCTTAGAAAACAAACCACCAACTGCAGACAACCCAAGGAGTACATCAGGCTTTACCTCTTGTACCTGATTAGCATAACAATATTTGATAAATAGAGTGTCCCTTAAGTAACCTATAAGGTAGAAATTGAACTTACCACTTCTACAAGACTTGCTCCTTCCCTTAATCCTCTGCGGTTAATTTCTTTCGCGTTCCTTGCAAACGGCTTGACATCATTGTCGATATTTTCACGTTTCTCTGTGATTAAACCCTGATTAAACAGAGGCGGACATGTATCAGGGGTGGCAATTTGGGTGGGTCCAGTGGCGGATCTAGAATAGTAGGCACTGGTGTCACCGGTTAAAAACTCAAATTTTTTTCTACTAGATGGTTTATTTTATTGTTGTCACTCAAAAAAACTACACTATACACTGGCGTCACTAGTTAAAAACCCAAAAAAAAATTCTATTACATCGCGTATTTCACTGGTGTCCCATGCTATCACTCAACATATGGTAGGTCCGCCCCAGGTGGGTCGGTGATTTGTGGTAACGGGTCAAAATAGGTATAGATCAAAATCAATTCAGTAGTTATTAGCACGGATCAAAATGGGCTGGGTTGGGCAGACCAAGATGCACATTTATTCTTCTTTTTTCTGTTAATGGTCCACAAATAATTGATGTGACATATCTAGTTACAACTATATTACAAGACCTTTGTTAACCCTAATGACTTTCAACCAGTTCAACCCACTTGCCCGTTCTTGTTAGCTACATATAGCTTAATATATGACCCACCAGAGATAAAATATTGCCTAAATCGATCCATTTGTATATAAATGGGTCGAAATTACCGCCTTTGATAATACAAGTATATACATACATCAGCATCAACTACCCAGAACTGGTTTCGTGCACTCTCAAAAGCTTGTTTATTATTTCCCAACATTCTTGCCATTGTTCTTCTGGCTGCCTTCAGAACCCCAACTCCTGCACTGTAGTAGTTGCAAAATATCAAGTACACAGCTTAATTATAATTAGCCTAAATCACAATTTATAATCTTCTATAACAATATACATATGAAGTACTTAAGCATCTTAATTCAAATATTAAACGCTTCATACCTTCCAGCACCAGCGACGACAATATTTTGCTTTGGGAAGTCAATCATCATCTTATCTTGTGCTCTTACAGATCCTAAAAGACCCGCAACTGCAACTCCTGCTGTTCCCTGCACGTTAATTCAACGGCGAGTTATGCATAAAGTTGTAAGGTTTTCCCTGTTCGGGTTACCCGGGAAGGGCGAGTAATCCGACCCCATACTCTAGTGTACGCAGCCCATCAGGAATACTCCCTGGCTGTTTCCAACCCTTCCCTGGCCACCCCAAGAATTGAACCTGAGACCTCTTGCAAGGATCTCAGGGCCCCAACCACTTGGGCTACCTTGGGATGGTTCGAGTTATGCATATTATTGAAAAATCACGTTTTGTTATCTCCATTTTGATATAAAGTTGTAAGTGTACCTGGACATCATCGTTGAACATTCTGTAGGTATACCTGTAGCGTTCCAGTAACGTTGAGGCCCACTTGGTTTGAAAGTCTTCAAACTAAAATAAAACTACACACGATAAGCATCTTCTTTTTATTTGTAAAAAAAAAAAGACGGTGAATCTAAAACAACTTATTGATATTAGGTTGTAATACCTGTACTATGACGTGGGGCCAACGATTGAACACAGCCTCCATAAGTTCATCGATAATGGAAACGTACTCCTCGCCTTCAAGACGGTGTTCTTGCAATCCTAAATCTTGAAAATGGAGCAAATCAACTGATGAGATATTAACCAACAATAACTGTTATGCATCAGCAGTTTTATTTAAGCGAGTATAAAGATTGTTACATAGAGGGTCTTCAAGAAGGGTCTCATTATTAGTTCCAACATCAATCATGATAGGAAGCACCTATTACATTAAAAAAAAAAAAATCAGTAAAAAGTTATAAGCTGGTGGATAAAAAAAAATAGATATTTAGAAAAAGATTACTCTTTGAGGATTTATTCCGGCTGCAGCGACATATAAATCCAACTTCCCTATTGCAATGCCGATCCCCTGTACGCCTAGATCACCGAGACCCAAGATTCTGCTTCCATCAGTAACAACAATCATATCAACCTATGCAAAACACAAGGCTTTAGTACACATGGGTAACTAAATATATGAAGTAGACTGTTATCTGAAGGAGGGACGATCCAAGAAAAAATTGATAACCATGAAGACTACCAATGCAAAAAACAAATTTAGGGACGTACTATATCCGCAAATGTTTAACAAACCACAAGGACTATTCGCGTAATTTTATCATAATAGTTTTACCGTGATACACAGAGTAACAAACCTGATCAGCAGGCCAGTTATAAACCATTGACATCATTTCTCCACGATCAGCTGCGCTGAAATACATCCCCCGTGGTCTTCTGAATAATCCGCTGTATTTTTGGCAAACGAGTCCTACGGTTGGAGTGTACACTATAGGGGCGTACTCCTTGATTTGATTTATGAGAATCTGTCATCACATAAATAATTAACTCTTTTTTTTTTTTTTTTTTTTTTTTTTTTTTTTTTTAAGAGTACGGCAAAGTACGTACATTTGTAACGAGTGACAATAAAACTAACCTTATAGTACATTGTTTCATTTCTGTCGTGCAGCCGATTGAGTATTCGCCACTTGGCCAAAGCAATTGTGTCTGACGGTCCGTCCACAGTATTTGTCTCAAGCTTCTTCAGATCCATTTCTGTAATTATTATAACAATTTAGTTTCAAGCAGTATTTCATTTCAAAGCAAATAAACCAAAGCATACATCAAGAAAATATATAATCAGATAAGTAATAATCCTATATCTATAATCTATATATCTATAATGTTGAAATATGTAGACGTCGAACAAACGCGAAGGGATGAAGGCAGGGACCCTTGCGGCTAAATGTCAGAACGCGAAAACATGTGCCAAACATTTGAGGAATTCGGATGCAGAGTGGCTCACGGATCGCTAGGTGGTGCTTGGCTAGCAAGTCCATCTAGATTGTTTCTTTATCTGTTTAACTCTATATAATCTCAAGATTCAAGGCTATTCCTTTCACACCGCTAGCAAATTCAACCATTTCCCCATCTTGAATCTATGTAATGTAACCCTAGGCTCCTGTAATTGTGTGCACGAAATTTATAGTAAAAAATCTCTGGTTTGGACCCGTGGACTAGACCCTTCTCCATGTTTGGAGTTGGGATATAACCACGTTAAATCTACGTGTCATTTACGTTTACTTTTTTCGTTTAGCTTTATATTATTCGTTTATTGTTTGTGGACTTTGTGATTGGTACAATCATATCTCTTGTTTGGAGCCTACAAATCTTAACATATACACATTAATACTTAATCAAGACACCTTGTCAGAGTACTTATTGTATTTTAGTAACAAGCAACAAAAAATGAAGCGCTGAACTTACTAAAGCGTTCGATTTGTTGTTGATCGGTCATGATATTTGTGGGTAGAAGTCCACGTAGTTCAAGACGATCTCGCTCAGTCATTGAAAATGCTGTTCCCTGTTAACCACATTTGCTAACTTCAAACTTAACAAACTTCTATTGCATAATTGTAAATGATCATTTTATCTTTTTTCATCAAGCTTTCGGTCCGTACAGTTTATAACTAATTTATGGTTCCTATAATGAATTACTGTTCGTTTTACATTTTTATTTTTCTTTCTCGTAAACACAATACATTTAAATTAATCAAAAATCAATATTGGGATAAAATTATAAAATTGTTTAAATGAAACTTATTGTACAATAATATGTAATTAAAATGGTGAAATATGTTCCAAGAGACCTAATAATTCGAAAGGAAGAATTATGTATGTACCTTGTTGAACCATGGATTATGAAGAATATCGACGCCTTTTTTATTAATAATTGTAGGTCTATGGCATTCAGTTGTGGTAAATGATCTCGAAATTCTGTACGATACATTTCTGATCTGATTCGAAGAGAGTCGAATTTTGGTATAGAAATTCGACATTGTTGCTTCGAAATCAGAAAACAAACAAAAACGAAAAACAAAACAATTAGATGTAGAGATGGTTACACTCCAATTTGTTACCTAAAAGATGATGATGATGAATGGCAAAGGGGGAAATGTCTACTTAGAACTTGCTATATTTAGAAGGTAATTCAGTTATGGATACCAACAGTTTCGCGGGGAATGCTGAAAACAAAAAAAAACTGTCCCCAGATTATGTTTCCACGATTAAACAAGCGTGGGTAAAGAAGAAAATACTATTTAGTGATAAAGAAAAGGAATGATTCTCACACACTGTTTTTTGATCCTCACACACCAATTTACTTGAACTCCTCCCTACCCTAAAGAAAAGGAGTGACATGTTAATTATTTATTTAATTTAAGTTCTATGGTTCACGTGCATAAAAGTATCTTGTACGTAGTGGTTATATATAAAATTTAAAGTGATGGTTAGGCCATTCCTAGACGTGCGTAAGAGAGAATCCGTCAGACGAGGTGGTACAAACTGGCGCCCCCGACACCGTTAACGGGGAGTCAGATTTAACGGACATGGGGCGTTAGTCGAGGGACTGACAGAAAAAAACGTCAAGAACAGGTGTCGCGATCTGATTAGAGGAGCATGCTAGCCGTAACTTTTTTTTTCTAAAAAAAAAAACTTAGAATTTTTATCAATAAATACCTCTTATCATTTCTCATTTTTACACACCAAAACATCTATTTCCTATCATTTTTTACATTATAATCTTGATATTTATATAATTATGACATCGTATTTACTTGGTTCCGATTCTGATTTCGATTCAGAGGATGTTCGTATTATTCAACTTATTCAAAGATTGGATGAAGAGTCCGAAGTCGAGTCTGCGCCGCGTATTCCTAGAGTTCGAGGTTACATTTCGAGAGATCGTGAGGATGTCACGCAACGATTGTTGAGTGATTATTTTTGTGAGACACCAATTTTTCCGCCCAAAAAAATCAAAAGGTGTTTTCGTATGCGAGAGGTGAGTCTTCAGTTGCTCAAAGGCTTGGTATTAATTGGCAAGAGAAATCTGTCCAAGCCTTGTGTGGCTCACCACACAGTCGACCGTGCTTCGATCATGCAGATTCTGACCTCTGATTTTATATCCGTTTGAGACCTTTATTTTTATCATTTTCCCTTATTCGATGGCTGCAATGAGAAGCTAAAAACATCCGAAACAATCTGCATAACCCCTTTCTTCTTGGATGTATTCATGGAAGTTGACATAAGCTTGCAAAAGAGGAAAGTCTCATTGTCTTTCTATTGTTTCATTGATTCTCCATAATGGCATATGCAGATTTTTATCCTTTGACAAACCACAACACTCTAAACATCATATCCCATGTCTTCAAAAATTTGTCAATACTTTGATGGAAGTATCTTGCCTTATTGGTTACTTGCAACAAGTCAAATGAGATTAGTTTGAATTTAGTTAAGGACTCTTTTGGGAGTTGCATTAACCATACTTAATCATACAAGTAATGCTTAAGGGTTAAGAGAAGAGCATCTCTTTATTTGGGACTTAATGACCATCCTAAACATGTCTAGATATATTTTAGATTTAAAAGATGATTTGCAATTAGGTTCAAAAGAATATTTTGCAACACTTATGTGTTTAACCTTAATCAAAGCTAAAACGTTATTAAGATGTCATTAGGTGCGATTAATCAAGATTAGCATTCTAGTGACCAAAAATCTTTTTGATATGAAGAGGGTAACTATTCTAAGCAAATTTAAAAAGGTTTTTTAAATTATATATGCCCAAAGTGGTCAAACTTTATTTGATCAAACCATTGTGATAAGAGAATTTGCGGTCGAAACATGGTCTACCGTGGAGTCGACCGTGTACCTGGTTTCTCAGAAACTGTGGTACATGACACCCACGGTTAGACTTGCGATCGACTTTGGACCTATCCGTGTACTACCTGGGTTTTGCAAAGGACTCTTTTGACTTGTTTATTATGTGTATTGGTCGTTTGCTAGAGATCGTGTAGGTTTGTGAACTTGTGTTATTCTATACGCATTAAGCACTTAAGGCTTGGTGTCATCATCAAAATAAAGTGATTAACATTTGAATATTATCATTGGATTGCTAACCAACAGATGTGAAACCGCTTTCGTGAATGGAAATCTCAAAAAAGAGAGTTATATGGAACAACCCAAGGGGTTTATAATGCATGGACAAGAAAGAAAAGTGTGTAAATTTGTTAATACTTATATGGATTAAAACAAGCCCCCAAACAATGACTCAAATCTTTGATCATGTCATGCTTTATTCTAAATTTAAGATCAATGAATGTGACAAGTGTGTGTATGTGAAAGACACCGAGTGAATATGTCATCTTATGTCTAGATGATATGCTCATTGCCAGTAGTAACTAGAAAATGATAAAATCAACAAAAGACATGTTGAAATCAAAGTTTTACATGAAATATATGTGACGACCCGGAAATTTCCGACCAAATTTTAAACTTAATTCTTATTTGATTTCGACACAATGAGCAAAGTCTGTAATGTTGAGTAATAAAGTTTGTAAACTATATTCATAGTATCGTTTGACCTTGACTACTCCAGAACGATTCACGAATAATTATTTGTAAATAATTAGGTATATATATATATGTATATATATATATATATATATATATATATATATATATATATATATATATATATATATATAAATGTAAGTATATATATAATAAATTGAAATTATAAAATATAATTTAAACATTAAAACTAGAGATGTAAAATAAGATACAAATTAATTTAGTGTAACATAAAAATGAATATATGAATATGATTTTCATATATAATTGATGATTATACATATAATGTAATATATAAAATAATAAATATATGCTATTATATAATATATTATTACATAAGTAATAATATGCAATATTAATATAATAAATGTAACTACAGATTAAAAATATAGCTATTATAGTAATATTATTATTACTTTCATTATTATTATTAATATTAATATTAGTATCAGTATTATTAATATTAATGTTATTATTATTATAATTATAATTTTAATTAAAAAGTTATGATTATTAAATTTAAGTTGTTAAATAGAAAAATTATTATAAGGATGCTGAAAGATACAATTATAATTATTGTTATGATTAGCTATTATTACTAATACTATAAATTATCATTTTTATTAGTATTAATATTATCATATTATTATTTTTCATTTATTATTACTAATTCCTTTATCGATAATATTATTAGTATTATTAATAGTATTAGTATATTTATACTTGTTAATTTTCAAAATTAAGAATTTATAAACAGATATATAAACACAGTT
The DNA here is from genome assembly GCF_046630445.1 of Rutidosis leptorrhynchoides. NCBI lineage: Eukaryota > Viridiplantae > Streptophyta > Magnoliopsida > Asterales > Asteraceae > Rutidosis > Rutidosis leptorrhynchoides. Next base: position 481,036,666 of record NC_092333.1, read on the forward strand.
ATATATATATAAATATATATACAATTATATATATAAATATAAATACAATTATATGAATATAAATTATATAAATATATATATAACCTGTATGAAATTCGTTCCTATCACCATCAAACTGTATATATATTTTGTTTGCTGTCTATAATTCGTACAACCACGATCAAAATCACCAGGATAATTCCAAATTCAGTTGAGAGTCTTTTCTGCTTTATATTTTTCTTTTTTTTTCTTTTTTTTCTTTCCTGGCTCGTTTTTCTGTCTGTCAAACAATTAGGCTATAAGTAAATCGATTTGCTTTGTATTATTGGTTAACTTACTTCCTCTCCTCACCATTATCAGTTATACATTTAACCAGCCCAAATAATCGACTTTAATCAAAAAAGGGGAAGAACATCAGGTATATGCTCTGTTCCTGTTCCATTTATTAAACAGCTTGAATTCGAAATATATTTCAAAATGTATAAATGTGGTCTTGTTAGGAATATTTTGTTTAAACTATCTGTAAAAGAACAGCTTCCAAAAACTCTTATTCACTTCGAATTTTCTAGTCAAAGATTTACTTCAAAAAAGTCAACGATCATGTTCATCATAAAATTTGAGTTCAATTCAATGTTTTAGATCCAATTGAGGTTATAAAAAGTTTCTATAAAGGATTTGGAACAAATTTAATTTAGGAATCATAAGCTAAAATGTTGTCAATTTTAAAATCAAAGATTTAGTTATTCATCGTGTCATTATGGCTGTTTCTGTCAAAATTTAGATTCTGTTAAACAAGCAATTCAACTCAACAAATAAGGTTGTCTTACTGTCATCCTAAAGCCTTAAACTTAATTGCGGAATCTGTGGTTTAGAAAGGTTTGAACCCTGGTTCGATTTTTGGTTCTATAAGGAAGAAGAGGAAATTGAATAAGATATGAAACAGATACAAATATAAATCGGGTTTAAATAATCCCAGGAAAGTAGAAACAGCGGAATGGTTAAGGGATGGTGTCGGGTTTCGATAGGTCGGGTGTTCGAGTCCCCGGAGTGGCTGTATTTTTTAGGCCGATTTCATTAAAGGTAGCTTCATTTTTTTTTTCATTATTATTATTATTATTATTGATGATGTAGCGTGAGGGTACGAAATAGTATTATTTTTAATACAAAATACTAAAAAATATGACACAAGTTTTATTAATTTACAGATGGGATATACCTAAACCTTGCTACAACATTATAGGTAGTGTACCTAATTGTAGAGTAGTGTAGTTTTTAGTAAGTCCGGTTCGTTCCACAGGGAGCTAGTGATTACGTACTATATTTTTATAAAACTATATTTATATAAATATATATATATATATATATATATATATATATATATATATATATATATATATATATATATATATATATATATATATATATATATATATATATATATATATATATATATATATATATATATAAGTAGTAATATTATTATAAAAGGGGGTTTTTTACCGTTTAATGACTGGTTTGTCGATTTTATATTTTTAAGTGTAAAGATAAATGACAATAATTAAAGTGCGTAAAATATATAAATGACGACAAATAAAATAACAATAAATAAAATTGCTATAGAATATGAAATAAAAGGATTATGCTTATTTAAACTTCCGTAATCATGATGTTTAACGTTTTGATTTTAATTAATTGTTACTCGGGTTAATTGTCCTTTGTCATGGTTTATTTGATACATATCTGGTTTTTATCCATAATAGTCCATCGGTCATAAATATAAAGTGCGAGTGTCCTCGTCAAATTACCCTTATACCCGAAGTCAAATATTCCAACTAATTAAGGATTTAAACTGTGACGCAGTTATCACTTCTGTCAACAATTACACCAGTTATCACTGTATGTAATCCACCCCTGTTTTGATTAGATATGAATATTAATTTACCCACTTGATCAGTTTGAATAATCAATTACCCAACCCGAATAATTAATTAAATGATTATAATAGATTCCATATGAACGTCACTAAATAGGACAACCATAATCATTATTAATTATTAGGATAATTAATTTGAAGATAGGTTCGACAGACTCCAATGAGTTGTCACTCAATTAGACAATACCCCCCATCTATTAATAGTCAATAGTCCAATTTTCACAAGTGTCGGTCTTTTGCCCAAACCTTAATTATGGTACAAAATCCAATAACCCCGTCTTAATATTTAGACAAACATCACGATTACTTCGGCTTAAATAAGCATAATAATAACTTAGTTACGAGACATTAATTTAAAAAGGAAGAACATAACTTACAGTGATTATTAATCGTGTAGCGTTACACGGACAGAGTTTCGACTTTAAAACCCGTAAAACGTTCCTTACAATAACCCAATTATTATTAAACTTAAACTAAAATTAAAATTATAATTATAAATATATATATTACATGTAAAGAGAAAGAAAGAAGAAAAGGTGTACATAAATCGATCAAATGAATTGCCTTTTATAGACAAATATTGAATTGAAATTTTCACTTATGATCCCTTAACTATGCTCAATTAACAACTTTTTATTATTTATTATTATTCTTATTATGAATTATTTAAATATTATATTATATTCTTGTGCATAGTTGACTTGTACTTTCAGCTCCGTTGCGTCGAGCGTTGATAGGTGGCTCGGGTACCGGTTCCGGATTTTCGAACGTCCTTTCGTATAATTTAATATCTTGTACTTTGCGTTTTGTAACTTGTACTCTTGTCATTTTTAGACGTTTCTCATCAATAAATTGAACCTTTTGAATTGTATCTTGTACATTTGAGCTTTTTGGACGTTTGTGTCTTCAAATCTTCGTTTTCGCCTTTTGTCTTCGCACTTATTTATTTAAACAATTACAATGAAAATATAATACAATTACATATGAAAACCTATTATTTAGAAGGGATATTGCTATGAAATATATGTTCCTTTTTAGCCTTATCAAATATCCCCACACTTGAGCGTTGCTTGTCCTCAAGCAATACAGAACTTGAAATAAAAACATACATGAATCACTTTTTTATTCATCACACTTTGTACATTAGTGATTTTGATATGGTGGTATAAACAATGATAGTAACGATAGAACCATGGTTAAAGGTGGGTGTGTCATCCACAGTTGCCTCGGGTTTAGGTCAACGACACTTGCAATCAAATAGCCGATTTACTTTCGGTTTCCAAAGCAAAGTGCACATTTGAAAGGTGGTTTACAGTCCCACATGACTATGAAAATGTAGATCCTTAAGGAAATTGGATCTTTATAAAAACATTTGATCTTTTTGAAAATTTAATCTAGCTTTTACCCTAGATAAGTTTTCCGGGATAACCCTTCACCGGTGTTTGCAAAATATTTTTGTGGGTTGTGTGGGTTTCAGATTTGAAAATTTTAGCTCAACACTTGTGGTTTTGTGTTATCCACTTGCTAACCTTGTATTGGGAAAGCAACACGTCCAGTTTACTTGTTCCGTATATTACCTTTCGATAAACTACCGTCCGGTTGTAAAGGAAAGCGATGAACAAGAAACTGTTAAGGCAATGTCTAATGACATGCATATGATTATGGTCTTAAAACGTGTCGGATGCTAGTACTATCCTTTGTAGGAGCAATAGTAAAGATCATCCTATGATTTTTCGGTCTGGCACAAGGTCCTGTCTTTGACCATGCTATGCAACCACCGTTCTTACGGTTGACACCCGATTTGGTTCAGGTGACCTAATAAATTCCAGATGAATTCCTAGGATTTTACGTTCAATGGTAATGAACGCATTGAAAATGGGTTTTCAGAAAACAAATCGGTTTTATTTTTGATCAAAATATTTTCTCGTTCAAGCTCGAGTTTAGATATCATTGAATTCCATGAGTTTGTAATTCTTAATCTTTAAGGTCAATCTCAAGGATTGAGTAATATCAGTCTTAGAAGCTGATTTTTAATCTTTAAGGAGATTATCCTTTCTGGGAGTCTGATTCATTAGTCTTATCAAGCTAATTTGTACGGCGCCCTCCCTATTTTACAAGACAGATCCTCTCATGGTTAGGATAAATCTGACCACTTGGCGACCCTGTTTGATGCTGAGGTCCGTGGATTTTCTGCTGATTTTAGAGATGACTTTTCTAGATTTTTCGTCAACCTACAGCTGGTCTGGACGACAACTTCTTGACCTAAATCAAGAAGCGCGTGTCTTTTTCGAAAGACTTTACTTCCTTATAATGATGGAATTGATTCATCGTGTAGATCCATCTTTCTTTCAAGTATGTTACAGTAAATAGGGTAAAACAGTTAATTTAGTTCAAACAAAAGCACCTGCAATAAACTTTACAGAAACATGTGATAGATAGTTTTTAATTGAATAACTTGGTACATTCTCCCCACACTTAGTTTCTTTCTTTGCCTTTTTATTCTCCTTTATTCCATTTTAAATGAATTCAAGTATTTTGGGTTGTTTCTCAATTTATGTCCTTTTCGAGGTATCGATAATTTCGGTATTAACACCTAGTTTTCATCGTTCATAAATATGTATAAACATGATTTTGACTTCATTTAGTTGAAAAATTTTCAAATTTTCACAAAATTTGGCAAATAAACCAAGTGTAAACCCGAGAGAATTTATAACCCTTCCCCACACTTGAGATCATGCAATGCCCTCATTAGCATGAAATCATACTATAATTATAAATTCATGAGGGTGATTAGTGTAGAAAAGTGATTGAAAATACCCAGTTTGTAATTACAAAGCTCGTCGAATGATAGATGGCGCGCCCCATCGTTCATTCCTTCTTGTTTTATCACATTTGTTGTTTTGCATCTTGTCGTCAAAATCAGTAGCTTTTGCTGAACTTAATGTTAGTCTTTGAAAGTGCGTTGTTTTACCCTGTTGTTTACATGATAAAATACAAACATATATACATATTTTTAAAGTTGGGTATATTACCCCACGTTCAAAAATTTATAAAATCAAATTTTTTTTTTTTTTGCATACTTTAAATCAATAAAATTAAAAATAATGATGACAAAATTTTTTGCCCCGCCCTCGGGTAAAGTAATTTCGGCTCAACGACCTAGTCTTCAACTCACGACGAATTTTAGAAATCATTTTTTTTTCAACTTAATGAAATAAAGTAAATTTTTGTTTTTAAATTCACACAAAACTTAAAAATAAAACATATTAATTTCATATAAAACCTAAAAAACAAAAAAATTCAGAATGGGGGGAGAAAACTAGTTCTTTAGTGTCTGTTATTGGAAAAGACCAATCGGATTCCATTCTCGGAACTACACGAGAACAGAACAACTAACTCCAAACAGCATTTTCTTTTTAGAATATTTGAATCTCCTCACACTTAGGTAGATGTGGTGTCAAAATTGTGATTAACTTCATCGTCAATTTCTCTTGGTTCATAATCAACTTGCATATCTGTGACTTTTTCTTTAAGCCAGTGACCAGCTTCTTCCGTAATATCCACAAACTCAACTAGCTTCGCCTTTTCTTTAGGCGACAGATTGGATACTAACCGGTTATATAACTTAAAGTTCCCCTTACTTTTAGCATCAATAACCCGTTTAAAAAGTTTCTTCATTGAACTGTTAATAACGGTGTCATTTAATTTCGTATCAACTATGGGGTTCTTTATTATCAAGTCATCATTAGGTGTTACTTCATTTTCCCCATACTTAGGCGTTCTATTATTGTTAAGCATTACCGTTGGAGTTGGTAAAACAACATGGTTCTTACCAATCGTTTTTGTCGGTTCAACGGTTTTGGTTTGTGGATATTTAGACTTTCGAATCATAAAGGTGATCGATTTCTCATTATTACTAAGTGTCATTCTACCCTTTCTTACATCAAATAACGCCCCGGTGGACGCTAAGAATGGTCGACCTAAAATTATAGGAACGTTTGAGTCCTCTTCTATGTCAATGACAATGAATTCGACTAGAAAGGTTAAATTACCTACTTGAACGGGTAGGTTGTCAGCAATTTCAACTGGGTGCTTAATGGTTTGATCAAGGAGTCGAACACTCATATCCGTTGGACTTAACTCACCTACTCCTAATCTTTTATATAATGAAAGAGGCATAACACTCACACTCGAACCTAAATCTGCTAGTGCATCATACATGACACAGTCACTAAGTAGACAAGGAACAATAAATTCACCCAGATCACCTACCCTAGGTGGAGGATTTGGTGGAACTGTCTTCACCGGGTTTACTTCTACTGTTTTTGTTTCTTGCACTTTTTTATTCTTCTTCTTCTTTTTTCCAGAGGTATCACAAACTTTATTACCTATTACTTGCTCATACTCAACTCCTTTTCTTGGAAACGGGATGGGTGGTCTGTATGGTGCCACCACTGGCTTTACATACTCGGGTGGTGGTGGTGGTGTAACTTCTTCATTGTTACTTACATCTAAAACCTCCCCATCTTCTGATGCTGGTTTTTCAGAATTTGTTGAAACCATATTAACATTTTCATTCCTAGGATTTACTTCAGTATTACTCGGTAGCTTTCCTTGTTTCCATTCACTCATCAATCTAACAAGAGTACCTACTTGTTTTTCTAGATTCAAAATAGAAGCTTGTTGAGTTCTAAATGACTGATCAAACCTCTCATTCGTTTGAGTTTGAGTTTCAATAAATTGTGTTTGAGATTCAACTAGCTTAAATACCACTTCTTCCAGATTTGACTTTTTCTCTTCGGTTTGTTGTGGTGGTTTATACAAGCCAGGTCTTTGTTGATTGAAAGTGTTGTTTTGAGTTGGTTGGTTATTCGGACCTTGTTGGTTATACGAGTTATTGTCGGGTCCTTTTAGATTGTAAAGAATGTTTTGATTTCGATTGAAGTTTGGCCTTGGCAGTTGATAATTATTTTGATAACTATTTTCTAGCCTTTGGTTCATGTAGACAACATTCTCACGTTGTTCCATCGTTTGTTCAATGTGACAGTCTTTCATTAAGTGTGGTCCACCGCATTGCTCACAACTGATTCGTATTGCGTGAATATCTTTATTCATCTTTTCCATTCGTCTCTCGAAAGCATCTATTTTTGCGGAAACGGAATCAAAGTTATGGCTAGAATCGTCTCTAGCCGCTTTAGATGAACGATATATATCTTTCTCTTGGTGCCACTCATGAGAGTGGGAGGCTGTGTTATCAATAATTTTGTAAGCTTCAGTTGCGGTTTTCTTCATAATGGAACCACCAGCTGTTATGTCGATGTCTTTTCGTGTAGCAACGTTGACACCTTGGTAGAATATTTGTACTATTTGATAAGTGTCTAAACCGTGTTGAGGACATCCTCTCAACAACTTTTCAAATCTTGTCCACGCCTCATATAGAGTTTCATTTGACTTTTGTGTGAACGTAACAATTTCGCCTTGAAGTCTCACGGCTTTAGATGCCGGAAAGAATCTTTTAAGAAATTTCTCAACTAAAACATCCCATGTGTCAATCGCCCCTTCAGGTAACGATTCTAACCAATCTTTGGCTTCTCCCTTTAAAGTCCAGGGAAATAACATGAGATAGATCTGTTCATCCTCAACTTCTCGGATTTTGAATAGTGTACAGATCCTATTAAACATACGAAGATGTTCGTTTGGATCTTCCTTCGGCGCACCACTATATTGGCACTGATTAGTTACCATGTGTAGGATTTGTCCTTTGATTTCATAATCTGGCGCATTAATGTCTGGCTTAATAATGGCGTGACCTTGGCCCGTGCGTGTGGCTCTCATTCGGTCTTCCATACTTAGAGGTTCCAGATTTTCCATAATTGAATTTGTTGAATACGAATCACTAGAAGATTCTGATTTAATGGTTTGTGGTTCAGGAGGAATGATTAGTGGTTCTGGATCTTGGAATTGTCCCTGAATATTCTCCTGATTCTCAATTGTGAGGTCGGGTTCAAAAGATGGATTATCGGAAATTTGAGTTGGAGTTCTTGGTCGACTAGATGATGATTCTAAAGAAAAATCAACGGCGACAATATTGGCTAGATGTCTTGATCGAGTTATAGGTGGTGAACGTATGAAAGGTGGTGAACATTTTACTCGGTGCATTCACTGAATATCCTATTAGTTTTTAAAAGGAAAGAAAAATTATATAAGTTATCCAATTAATAGACTTTTCTGATTTTGCCCACGTTTCGAATAGCCAAAAGATGCAGCAGAGGGGCAGGATTCGTTTGGTCTCAATATAATTGAGTACTGTTTGGCTCCAATAACCCGGTCCACGTACAAATCCAACTATTACTACGAACCAGAAAATTTTGATGTCTATCAATTTAACCACTTAAAATAAATTTTCATAATTTTAAGAAATTTAGATAAGAAGTAGAATAAAAATCTTATCCTAAAACTAGAATAGCGAGAAATAAGAAAGAAAAAAAAACGCGTCGAAAAAGATCGAAAAATAAAAGGTCGAAAAATAGGCGTCGAAAAATAAAAATAAGAAAGTAACGCGAAAAACGGCGTCGCAAAATTCTAAAGCACATAAATCTTAGTCTAAGGAATAAGCACTTAAGGGATTTTACGGCAAACATAAAAATTCTAGAAATAAAAATAACTATGGTAAAACTAAACTTAATACTAAAAATTGTAACTAGAGTCTAAAAATTTAAAGGTAATACAAAAAAACCTTTTTTTTAATTTTTTTTATATTTCATTTTTTAAGGATTTTAAAATTTTAAAATTTTTTTTTTATATATATTTTTTTTAAAACTTTTTTTAAAAAAAAATTTTTTTTTTTTCTAAAAAACGATTTTTTTTACAATTTTTTTTAAACGAATTTTTTTCTTTAAAAAAAAACGATTTTTTTTACATAATTTTTTTAAAGGAATTAATAATTTTATTATTATTATTATTTTTTTCAAAACTTTCTTTTTAACTCATTTACTATTCATGAATAGTAAATGAAAAGAAATTAATTAATTTACTATTCACATGAAAGTGACATGATAGAAATTATTAATTAAAAGTTACATAATATACCCCTGAAATATTTAATAAATACGACTTTTTAAAACTTTTAAAACTTTTACGTATCAAATTTGATTCTAAAATATTATTATATTAGTATATTTTATTTCAATATTATTATATTATTATATTTATTAAATTATTATATTTAAATTAATATATATCTTTAATCAATCAAAAACTAAAAAAAAAACTTAAATACCCCGTGAAAACACAAAAAGTGTCCCCGAAATTACTTTTTTTATAACTATATTTTTACAGATATAAATTAAAAATATAGCGTTTTAGCGCTCCCCGGCAGCGGCGCCAAAAACTTGGTGATGTAGCGTGAGGGTACGAAATAGTATTATTTTTAATACAAAATACTACAAAATATGACACAAGTTTTATTAATTTACGGATGGGATATACCTAAACATTGCTACAACATTATAGGCAGTGTACCTAATCGTAGAGTAGTGTAGTTTTTAGTAAGTCCGGTTCGTTCCACAGGGAGCTAGTGATTACGTACTATATTTTTATAAAACTATATATATATATATATATATATATATATATATATATATATATATATATATATATATATATATATATATATATATATAAGTAGTAATATTATTATAAAAGGGGGTTTTTTACCGTTTAATGACCGGTTTGTCGATTTTATATTTTTAAGCGTAAAGATAAATGACAATAATTAAAGTGCGTAAAATATATAAATGACGATAAATAAAATAACAATAAATAAAATTGCGATAGAATATGAAATAAAAGGATTATGCTTATTTAAACTTCCGTAATCATGATGTTTAACGTTTTGATTTTAATTAATTGTTACTCGGGTTAATTGTCCTTTGTCATGGTTTATTTGATACCTATCTGGTTTTTATCCATAATAGTCCATCGGTCATAAATATAAAGTGCGAGTGTCCTCGTCAAATTACCCTTATACCCGAAGTCAAATATTCCAACTAATTAAGGATTTAAACTGTGACGCAGTTATCACTTCTGTCAACAATTACACCAGTTATCACTGTATGTAATCCACCCCTGTTTTGATTAGATATGAATATTAATTTACCCACTTGATCAGTTTGAATAATCAATTACCCAACCCGAATAATTAATTAAATGATTATAATAGATTCCATATGAACGTCACTAAATAGGACAACCATAATCATTATTAATTATTAGGATAATTAATTTGAAGATAGGTTCGACAGACTCCAATGAGTTGTCACTCAATTAGACAATACCCCCCATCTATTAATAGTCAATAGTCCAATTTCCACAAGTGTCGGTCTTTTGCCCAAACCTTAATTATGGTACAAAATCCAATAACCCCGTCTTAATATTTAGTCAAACATCACGATTACTTTGGCTTAAATAAGCATAATAATAACTTAGTTACGAGACATTAATTTAAATTTGAAGAACATAACTTACAGTGATTATTAATCGTGTAGCGTTACACGGACAGAGTTTCGACTTTAAAACCCGTAAAACATTCCTTACAATAACCCAATTATTATTAAACTTAAACTAAAATTAAAATTATAATTATAAATATATATATTACATGTAAAGAGAAAGAAAGAAGAAAAGGTGTACATAAATCGATCAAATGAATTGCCTTTTATAGACAAATATTGAATTGAAATTTTCACTTATGACCCCTTAACTATGCTCAATTAACAACTTTTTATTATTTATTATTATTCTTATTATGAATTATTTAAATATTATATTATATTCTTGTGCATAGTTGACTTGTACTTTCAGCTCCGTTGCGTCGAGCGTTGATAGTTGGCTCGGGTACCGGTTCCGGATTTTCGAACGTCCTTTCGTATAATTTAATATCTTGTACTTTGCGTTTTGTAACTTGTACTCTTGTCATTTTTAGACGTTTCTCATCAATAAATTGAACCTTTTGAATTGTATCTTGTACATTTGAGCTTTTTGGACGTTTGTGTCTTCAAATCTTCGTTTTCGCCTTTTGTCTTCGCACTTATTTATTTAAACAATTACAATGAAAATATAATACAATTACATATGAAAACCTATTATTTAGAAGGGATATTGCTATGAAATATATGTTTCTTTTTAGCCTTATCAATTATTATTATTATTATTATGATAATTATAATTATCATTATTATTATTATTATTATTATTATTATTATTATTATTATTATTATTATTATTATTATTATTATTATTATTATTTTTATGTTATTGTTATTACTTATTAGTATTATTATATTACTAATTATTATCAATTATTAATATTATTAGTATTAACACTATTATTATTATTTGTATTATTATTATTGTATCATTATGGTTATTATTTATTGTTACAATTAAGATTATGGGTATATTAATTATTGTTAATACTAACATAATATTATGAATATTGTTATCATTAAAATAAGTAAAATTATTATTAATCACATTAAGAGTTATCATTATTTCTATTATTAATATAAGTATTATAATTACAATTATGATTACTATTATTATTATTATTATTATTATTATTATTATTATTATTATTATTATTATTATTATTATTATTATTATTATTATTATTATTATTATTATTATTATTATTATTATAATTACAATTATGATTACTATTATTATTATTATTATTATTATTATTATTATTACTAATATTATTATCCTTACTAGTAATATCATAAGTAGTATTATTATTAATATTATCATTAATAATAATAAGATTGTTGTTATTATTATTATCATTAAGTATTATGTAGTTTTATCAAAAATATTATTTTCATTATCATTATTATCAAACTTTTTGTTTCATTTAAAAACTACTGTTATTATCATTATTATTAAGATTAATATTAACACTAAGCATTATTTGTATTATTATTATTATATGAAGATATTAGAATATTAGGAAGAGTGTTATGAAATAAAAATATTATAATTAAGTTATGAATTAAGCATGATATAATTAAAATTAAGTAAAGATCATGATTTAAAAAGTATTGTTATAAACATTAATTCAAAACTCCGAATATGGAAAAGATATATTTTTGCTATAAATAATATTAAGTAATATGTATGAAATTATGGATTTAAAACTATGGATAAGATTATGATTTAAGTAATTTATTAATTATCATCAATATTATTACCAACGCTATCATTAATAAAATTAGTATTATCATTATTATTATTATCATTTTATTTATTACAAGTATCATTATTATTATTAAAATAACTATTAATTATATAAAATCATACCTAATACATATAACCTAACTCTATTATTATATTATTAGTTACTCAAAGTATATAAAATAAATATATTTAAGTTATTAATGGAACACAAAATTTATTAAAATAACAGTTATATCACTAAAAATAATATATATAATTGTTCGATTACAAGTTTATGTATTAATATATATATATATATATATATATATATATATATATATATATATATATATGAATGATATAGGTTCGTGAATCCGAGGCCAACCCAGCATTGTTCAATATCATCATATGTATTTTTACTACAAAATACAGTATAGTGAGTTTCATTTGCTCCCTTTTTAAATGCTTTTGCAATATATATTTTTGGGACTGAGAATACATGCGCTGCTTTTATAAATGTTTTACGAAATAGATACAAGTAATCGAAACTACATTCTATGGTTGAATTGTTATACCGGATATGGCCCTTGTTGAACTTGGTAGCCTAAGAATTGGTGTTTATTATAATTGCCACCAATTGACGTGAATCCTAAAGATAGATCTATGGGCCTTGACAAGCCCCAGTCAGAGAATTTAAACTGCTTTAGTACTTCGATTTTATGCTTGGGGATATTCTAGATGCATTTTGTTAATGTCGGTTACCAGGTGTTCAATCCATATGAATGAATTTTAAACACTTGCGAGTGTATGATTATTGAATAAATGAAATCTTGTGGTCAATTAAAATTATGAAAATGATTGTTTATGATAAACTAATAAACTCACCAACCTTTTAGTTGACACTTGAAAGCATGTTTATTCTCAGGTATTAAAGAAATCTTCCGCTGTGCATTTGCTCATTTTAAAGATATTACTTGGAGTCATTCATGACATATTACAAAAGACGTTGCATTCGAGTCGTTGAATTCATCAAGATTAATATTAAGTCATTTATAGTTTGGATATATTATGAAAGGGTATGCATGCCTGTCAACTTTCGACGAAATGAAAGTTTGTCTTTTAAAAACGAATGCAATGTTTGTAAAATGTATCATATAGAGGTTAAATGCCCTGCAATGAAATCAACTATTGTGAATCGTTTATAATCGATATGAACGGGTCCTTTCAGTTGGTATCATAGTGGTGGTCTTAGCGAACCAGGTCTTACATTAGTGTGTCTAACTGATAGTTGTTTAGATGCATTAGTGGGCCTGGACTTCGATCGTGTCTGCATGTCAAAAGTTTTGCTTATCATTTCGTGTTGAAAATTACCTGCTTATCATTCTTAGGGAATCACTTGCTTATCATTCTTAATCTAGACATATCTTACTGCCTGGATTGCATGAGTAGTGTATAGACAAAATTCATATCTTAGCGTATCTGCTACTGTAAACTTTGCCTGATATTTTCCGTAAATTCCTCCGTAATCTACGAAATCTTTTGTTCTATATATATATATATATATATATATATATATATATATATATATATATATATATATATATATATATATATATATATATATATATATATATGTATAGATATTCTATGTAATTAGAATACCATCCGATAGTTGAAAGTCATTTTATAGCGAAAAATCCTTCATTCAATCAAACGAAATGGAACTCGCCACTAGTTCAAGTCCCTCGAATTCTGATGTGGAGTTTCACTCGAGCTTCGAAAACAGCATCACCGGAATGAACCAACCAATTAGCCATCATCTATTCTGGATTAATTGGGGATGGGTTCGTAGTCGACTTAATCAATGGAGACGCGAAGAAGGCGATCTCTTCCACCAACCGGATTCACCTTTTGGTGAAGAACCTGAATCACTTATCGGCGAACCTGTACGAAACACCATATTCACCCTCATTGCCAGGATACCTCACAATGATTATATGATATCCACAATTCTAAACCTTATTCATCCGCTCGTTCCGACCGACAATCATCCTGTAGTAATAGAAGAAGTCAACGAACTTCGCGCTTGAGTAATCAATTTGGAGAATATAGTGCAAAATTTACCAGATTCAACAACATCACCGGCACCAACAGTACCATCAATAACAGCACCAGTACCATCAACAGTCCATGCCTCAACATCTCATTCTGTACCTCGAGTATAATCATCGTTCTACGTATCGTTCTACATCAATTATCTTCGTTCTTCACGGCGATTATGTAATCTATAATGTTTTAGAGATTATGTATTCAAGTTCTAATGGTAAACCAAATGAGATTAATATTATATTAACTCATTAAATCCATGATTACATCTGGAGAAAATATATATGTATATATGTTTTCATAAAGATTGTAATTAAAAATTCTTTTGTACAAACTGTTAATGATGAAAATATTTTAACGGGTAGGTAATACTCGAGGAATATTTAGATTTCACATTAATAAGTTACACTGTACACTCTTCAAATCTGATTCAATGATCATTACTATCCTACTTACATCCACAGATATACCAATCCGTTCACCACAGAATAACCATTTGACATATCAGAATCCAAAAAGTGGCATAATGAAGAAAACATTGGATAAAATAAAATTTGTTAGAAAACAAACAAATTAACTATGAGAAATTTTGTTAAGAATCCACGCTAACGAAATCCTAGCTAACTGTTCCTAGCTAACTGTTAATTCATTATTACATTTTATTTATCGCAATTTAATTATCGCAATTTTAATTCTCGTAATTTTATTTATCGTCATTTAATTTCTGTTATTTATTTTACGCACTTTATTTATCGTCATTTAAATACTATTATTTACGCATTTTAAATATCGGGACACGTATACAATGTTTTGACATATCATATCGACGCATCTATATATATTATTTGGAATAACCATAGACACTCTATATGCAGTAATGCTTGAGTTAGCTATACAGGGTTGAGGTTGATTCTACAATAATATATATACTTTGAGTTGTGATCGAGTCTGAGACATGTACACGGGTCACGATACGTATTAATTAATTCGAATATTATATATTAAACTATATATGAATTATTGAATTACTAATTGTGGACTGCTAACTGTGGACTGCCAACATTGGACAATTAAAATGAATTAAAATATTGATTATAACATATGAAACTAAACAATTCTTTAAGTTTGCCACTTGATTTCATCTTAAACCTCATTTGTATCTTGACGATTACAATCTGCGATTCAAACCTTTCATAATTCTTGAAAACACTTCAATCGATAGGATGAACCAACTGCACTTCATCTACGGAAGAAGAGATTGATGCATATAGTTATGCACCTGAAAACACTCGGAACTTGAGTAAACGTTTAACACGTGTCTGTGCTAGCTCCTTTGGCATTGTTATTACCGAAAATAACATTGCAACTCTTTTTCAAATTAGCCAATTTTATCACAGCTTCAGCAAATCAACTTCGACTTCCATTCGAATTAGCCTTATTATAACCTCGATATATAAGTTTGCCTGTCGTCATCATTACCGGGGAACTGTTTATATTCCACCACATTAGCAGTAAACTTACCAGCAACTTCAATGAATTTGGACTTTTCGAAAAATCATTATATTCATTGAAACCCCATCGTGTATTCATCTATACCTTGTAACAATAATTTCCATACCAATTACCGAGAATCAGCAATCAGTATTTCAAATCTCGTAGCATTTCTACATCAATAGTTATATGTATACATATAACAATTATCTCCTAGAATTACGATCTTCATTCTGAAATTCTGAACAGCACCCAGTTTACGAATCAGTTCTCTGAAAGTTAGAAAGTGCTAATGAAGCAACAAAAACTGTAAACGACTATAACAGTCGAAAGTTTGATGATAAAGAATAGTATGTTGGCAAAACTCAGAAAAATTGGAACTGGAAAACGGATTAAGCAAACCATGAAGGAGGCTATGGATAAATCACAAGGACTAAACTTGTACATAAAGAATCCAGATGATTCTGTTTTTGATGAGATATTTAGCGAATACCTTACTCCTTAACCGCTCTAAATCATTGTGAATGAATTTCCTCATCACACTTTGAATCTAACATCCTAAGATATTATCGTATTTTTCATTGTAAATATCCTCAAATATTTCTGAAGATATCTTCATAAATATTCTTGTCCAATATTAATTATCTCTCTGCTCTATCTGTGTTATATCATAAAAGAAACTGTTTCAGTTTCTAAAACTCTGAAAAATTCGAATTTGAATTATGAATAATTTTGAAGTAGTGTTGGAAATTGATGCATGAGTTAGTATAATATAATGACACTTGATCAACGTGATTATATTACAGTAAGTCATGCTGAGTTTCTAGTGGGACGTGATGATTCACAGATCATAATGTCATCATGTGCCATGTTACACGACTCTTATATTCTAACTAATCTCCAAACATATCAAGAACATAATTTCTTGATAGTTCTATCTTTTCTCTTGAATTCTGGTAATTTAACCAATCAAGATCGTGCTATTACAATTTCTCTCTTGGAACATTAGTCATGTTCATTTGAAACTTTATACCTACGAATACTGGACCATTATTCGTTTGACTTAAAGTCGGAAAGAGAAAACCAAAGTATGGAACTCCAAAATATAAAGGAAATGAAGAGAGTAAATCTATGATGGAAATATCAGACAGAGTAATCGAGGCAGATCACCGTATTTAATTATAGAGATCTTAATTTCCTTACTCGCCGAAGAATCAAATCTTCTAGATTTCGAAGATTTTCTTTAAATCCCTTGAATTTCTGAATTCAATCATGACTACGTCAAAAGTTAATACGAATCTGCATTTATTCATTTCACTCTTTTGTGATAGCTTCATTCGTACTCTTCGAATAATCGAATTATTTTATGCATAGTACTCAATGATGATAAAACTCTATTTATCAACTCATATTCGTCATAAAAGCATTCTTTTTGTTAGCCATGACGACCTCACTCAAATTTTGGGACGAAATTTCTTTAACGGGTAGGTACTGTGACGACCCGGAAATTTCCGACCAAATTTTAAACTTAATTCTTATTTGATTGCGACACAATGAGCAAAGTCTGTAATGTTGAGTAATAAAGTTTGTAAACTATATTCATAGTATCGTTTGACCTTGACTACTCTAGAACGATTCACGAACAATTATTTGTAAATAATTAGGTATATATATATATATATATATATATATATATAAATATAAATGTAAGTATATATATAATAAATTGAAATTATAAAATATAATTTAAACATTAAAACTAGAGATGTAAAATAAGATACAAATTAATTTAGTGTAACATAAAAATGAATATATGAATATGATTTTCATATATAATTGATGATTATACATATAATGTAATATATAAAATAATAAATATATGCTATTATATAATATATTATTACATAATTAATAATATGAAATATTAATATATTAAATGTAACTACAGATTAAAAATATAGTTATTATAGTAATATTATTATTACTTTCATTATTACTATTAATATTAATATTAGTATCAGTATTATTAATATTAATGTTATTATTATTATAATTATAATTTTAATTAAAAAGTTATGATTATTAAATTTAAGTTGTTAAATAAAAAAATTATTATAAGGATGATGAAAGATACAATTATAATTATTGTTATGATTAGCTATTATTACTAATACTATAAATTATCATTTTTATTAGTATTAATATTATCATATTATTATTTATCATTTATTATTACTAATTCCTTTATCGATAATATTATTAGTATTATTAATAGTATTAGTATATTTATACTTGTTAATTTCCAAAATTAAGAATTTATAAACAGATATATAAACACAGTTATATATATAAATATATATACAATTATATATATAAATATAAATACAATTATATGAATATAAATTTTATAAATATATATAAATATATATATATATATATATATATATATATATATATATATATATATATATATATATATATATATATATATATATATATATATATAACCTGTATGAAATTCATTTCTATCACCATCAAACTGTATATATATTTTGTTTGCTATCTATAATTCGTACAACCACGATCAAAATCACCAGGATAATTCCAAATTCAGTTGAGAGTCTTTTCTGCTTTATATTTTTATTTTTTTCTTTCCTGGCTCGTTTTTCTGTCTGTTAAACAATTAGGCTATAAGTAAATCGATTTGCTTTGTATTATTGGTTAACTCACTTCGTCCTCTCCTCACCATTATCAGTTATACATTTATCCAGCCCAAATAATCGAATTAATCAAAAAAGGGGAAGAACATCAGGTATATGCTCTGTTCCTGTTCCATTTATTAAACAGCTTGAATTCGAAATATATTTCAAAATGGATAAATGTGGACTTGTTAGGAATATTTTGTTTAAACTATCTGTAAAAGAACAGCTTCCAATTCCTCTTATTCACTTCGAATTTTCGAGTCAAAGATTTACTTCAAAAAAAGTCAACGATCATGTTCATCATAAAATTTGAGTTCAATTCAATGTTTTAGATCCAATTGAGGTTACAGAAAGTTTCTATAAAGGATTTGGAACAAATTTCTTTTACGAATCATAAGCTAAAACGTTGTCAATTTTAAAATCAAAGATTTAGTTGTTCATCGTGTCATTATGGCTGTTTCTGTCAAAATTTAGATTCTGTTAAACAAGCAATTCAACTCAACAAATAAGGTTGTCTTACTGTCATCCTAAAGCCTTAAACTTAATTGAGGAATCTGTGGTTTAGAAAGGTTTGAACCTTGGTTCGATTTTTGGTTCTATAAGGAAGAAGAGGAAATTGAATAAGATATGAAACAGATACAAATATAAATCGGGTTTAAATAATCCCAGGAAAGTAGAAACAGCGGAATGGTTAAGGGATGGTGTCGGGTTTCGAGAGGTCGGGGGTTCGAGTCCCTGGAGTGGCTGTATTTTTTTAGGCTGATTTCATTAAAGGTAGCTTCATTTTTTTTTCATTATTATTATTATAATTATCATTATCATTATCATTATTATTAATATTATTATTATTATTAATATTATTATTATTATTATTATTATTATTATTATTATTATTATTATTATTGTTGTTGTTGTTATGTTATTATTATTACTTATTAGTATTATTATATTACTAATTATTATCAATTATTAATATTATTAGTATTAACACTATTATTATTATTTGTATTATTATTATAGTATCACTATGGTTATTATTTATTGTTACGATTAATATTATGGATATATTAATTATTGTTAATACTAACATAATATTATGAATATTGTTATCATTAAAATAAGTAAAATTATTATTAATCACATTAAGAGTTATCATTATTGCTATTATTAATATAAGTATTATAATTACAATTATGATTACTATTATTATTATTATTATTATTATTATTATTATTATTATTATTATTATTATTATTATTATTATTATTATTATTATTATTATTATTATTATTATTACTAATATTATTATCCTTACTAGTAATATCATAAGTAGTATTATTATTAATATTATCATTAATAATAATAAGATTGTTGTTATTATTATTATCATTAAGTATTATGTAGTTTTATCAAAAATATTATTTTCATTATCATTATTATCAAACTTTTTGTTTCATTTAAAAACTACTGTTATTATCATTATTATTAAGATTAATATTAACACTAAGCATTATTTGTATTATTATTATTA
This sequence comes from Rutidosis leptorrhynchoides, assembly GCF_046630445.1. NCBI lineage: Eukaryota > Viridiplantae > Streptophyta > Magnoliopsida > Asterales > Asteraceae > Rutidosis > Rutidosis leptorrhynchoides. Next base: position 481,056,623 of record NC_092333.1, read on the forward strand.
TATGAAGATATTAGAATATTAGGAAGAGTGTTATGAAATAAAAATATTATAATTAAGTTATGAATTAAGCATGATATAATTAAAATTAAGTAAAGATCATGATTTAAAAAGTATTGTTATAAACATTAATTCAAAACTTCAAATATGGAAAAGATATATTTTTGCTATAAATAATATTAAGTAATATGTATGAAATTATGGATTTAAAATTATGGATAAGATTATGATTTAAGTAAGTTATTAATTATCATCAATATTATTACCAACACTATCATTAATAAAATTAGTATTATCATTATTATTATTATCATTTTATTTATTACAAGTATCATTATTATTATTAAAATAACTATTAATTATATAAAATCATACCTAATACATATAACCTAACTCTATTATTATATTATTAGTTACTCAAAGTATATAAAATAAATATATTTAAGTTATTAATGGAACATAAAATTTATTAGAATAACAGTTATATCACTAAAAATAATATATATAATTGTTCGATTACAAGTTTATGTATTAATATATATATATGAATGATATAGGTTAGTGAATCCGAGGCCAACCCTGCATTGTTCAATATTATCATATGTATTTTTACTACAAAATAGAGTATAATGAGTTTCATTTGTTCCCTTTTTAAATGGTTTTGCAATATATATTTTTGGGACTGAGAATACATGCGATGCTTTTATAAATGTTTTACGAAATAGACACAAGTAATTGAAACTACATTCTATGGTTGAATTGTTATACCAGATATCGCCCTTGTTGAACTTGGTAGCCTAAGAATTGGTGTTTATTATAATTGCCACCAATTGACGTGAATTCTAAAGATAGATCTATGGGCCTTGACAAGCCCCAGTCAGAGAATTTGAACTGCTTTAGTACTTCGATTTTATGTTTGGGGATTTTCTAGATGCATTTTGTTAATGTCGGTTACCAGGTGTTCAATTCATATGAATGAATTCTAAACACTTGCAAGTGTATGATTATTGAATAAATGAAATCTTGTGGTCTATTAAAATTATGAAAATGATTGTTTATGATAAATTAATGAACTCACCAACCTTTTGGTTGACACTTGATGTTTATTCTCAGGTATTAAAGAAATCTTCCGCAGTGCATTTGCTCATTTTAAAGATATTACTTGGAGTCATTCATGGCATATTTCAAAAGACGTTACATTCGAGTCGTTGAATTCATCAAGATTAATTTTAAGTCATTTATAGTTTGGATATATTATGAAAGGGTATGCATGCCTATCAACTTTCGATGAAATGAAAGTTTTTCTTTTAAAAACGAATGCAATGTTTGTAAAATGTATCATATAGAGGTCAAATGCCCCGCAATGAAATCAACTATTGTGAATCGTTTATAATCGATATGAATGGGTCCTTTCAATATATGGGTTTAGCGAATGTGATATTGGGATTACACATCACACAAACTGAAAGTGGACTTGTACTAAGTCAAATCCATTATGTAGATAAGATTCTATAGAAGTTCAATGCGAATGACTATCATATATCTAGAACTACCATTGACACGAGAACATCACCTGTTAACCAGTTAAAGTACTCAAGAATTATTAACGGCTTATGTAACGAATGAGTTGTACTCGACCCGACTTAATTTATGCTATTAGCATGTTTAGTAGATACACGAGTAATCTATGTACATCTCATTGGAGTTGTATGACTATGTTACTTTAGTACTTAAGATGCACTCAGGATTACGGGCTGCATTATAATAGATATCCTGCAGTGACTGAAGGTCACTGTGATGCAAACTAGATATATGATACAAATGATTTTAGAGCAAAAAGTGGGTATGTATTCACACTTGGAGGTGCTGCTGATAGTGCTCCATTTATACATATTTTACTACGCACTATCGGGTTAGTTTATATCTATTTCGGTTGATATTTGAAGATAAAAAGCTAATATTTATTGAAGATTTGAAGTGTATTTGTCATCCGACCTGATCCGGTGAGCCGAAAGAAAAAATGCCTAAAATAGTAGCTGTAACGACCCGAATTTTTCCAATCGTTTTATACTTATGAGATTAATATTTACATAAATTAAACCTTACCAACATGATAAGCAATCCAAATTGTTGAGACTTGTGTTTTTGAAAAGAGTTTTACACAACGTTTGACCGTCCAATTTGACCGATGATATCACGAACTATATAACATACGATAATTATACGTTTGTGTATATATATGTATTTATATATATTTAACATGATCTAAGGATGGTTTAACATCTCATTGTGTACTAATGACAATGAGTTATAAGTATATTTTGAAACTACTAACTTAAGTTTTCAAAACGATAACTATACGTAACATTCTTTGATATATATACTTATAACCTATAATGCTTATACATGTATCGTATATATAATGTATTTAATCACTTTTTAAGGACTTAAATACATAAAATAATATAAGTATATTCACAAAAGATAGCTATATTTGAATTCTCATTCCGTTTCCTCAAGATTTCTATACGTATATCTAGGGTATATGTACCCGTATCATACCCAGCTTCTATATGTATTTACTATTGGTATATACACATAAAATCAACATCCTAATCAACATTATTACTGCCCTAGATATGAGGTAACTAGGATTTGTCAAGTAGCATGAATTATTAGTAAGAAAACAAAATTAGGAATCCTTTTCTTTCTTTATAAACTAAAAATGTTTTTATGAATGAACACCATTTCTTCACTCCATTTTCTCATACCTACACCCTCATTTCTCTCTTAAAATACTCCTAACTTCATACTTGATCATCTCCAAGTATTTTCCCCATCATTTAGCTTCAATTACAAGCCTTAAACACTATAAGAAAACTCTTTCAAGAACATATCAAAATAACCACCCATTTGAAGAAGTATACTTCCAACCTTTTGATCTAACTCCACCACTCTTTGATTCCAAGATTTTTCTTATCTCTTATAGTAACTTTGTCCAAGTAACTTGAGGTAGTAACCTTGTTCATAATCTTGTTCGATTCATAATTATATAGCTATCTTATTTTATGTTGTAAAATTTTAACAACAAGAACATAGTTTGAATGATTTCAAACTTGTTTGCAAACTAAATAGATCCTTCTAACTTAACTTTTAAAACACTTCAAGACCTGTAATATATCATAATGATATGCTAACTTAACAAGATATAACTTGGTTTTACAAAGAACACCTTAAAAACTGAATCTACGTCGTCGGAGTGCAACCGGGGGCTGTTTTGGGTTGGATAATTAAAAACCATCTTGAACTTTGAATTGGAAGTTCATGTTCTGGAAAAATGATATTTCTTATGAATATGTTAACACATAAAAATTTCATGATTTAACTCAAAGTGTAAGTATATTTAGAAAAATGATCATTAAATGTTGTTTTTATGGTGGAAAATGATCACTTTCATAAGTTTTACCAAAGTTTGACCTATAACCTGTGATTTTGAATACGAACTAAGGTATTTTCAGTTCATATTCTTAAAATTTGACTCGATTTAAGGAAGTGGCAAGTTGAACCAACAAAAACGGAGTTGTAATGAAGAAACTACGACTAAAACAAGATTGGGTATCCGAAGCTATTTTAGCTACGAAAATATTTGGAGATAAAGTAAATTAATCATATCTTTTCTAATTAATATGATATTTTATATATAATTACTTTTGATTTGATTTTATATATTTCAAGACCACCCATAAACAACACGAGAAGATTAATCATAAGACCTCATGATTGTACGCAACACGTCATTTGAAAACACGGTACTTTATGTACGCAACACGTCATTTGACAACATGGTACCATGGGTCGAGATTAATTCTGATCAATACGAATACGATGGGGTCTTTATTTATTTTATTGAGCAACTAACTGTGGACCACTAACATCGGACTGCTAACTACGGACTAAGAAAATATTAAAAGTATTATAAGTATATATATATATATATATATATTATATATATATATATATATATATATATATATATATATATATATATATATATATATATATATATATATATATATATATATATATATATATGTAACGATTACTTGAAAAGAAAATATGTTGATATATTATATATATATGGTTAGGTTCGTGATATCTATCAGAGACCAAGTCGAGTTAAATACCTTCAAGGCAAAAGTGAGTATATAGTCCCACTTTTAAACTCTAAATATTTCGGGATGAGAATACATGCATTTTATGATTTACATTATGGACACAAGTGATTAAAAATATATATTCTACGTTGAGTTGTACCACTGGCATACTTCCCTGTAACTTGGTAACTATTATTTACATGAGGTATTGTAAACGCGAATCCTGTTGATAGATCTATCGGGCCTGACAACCCCAACCGGACTGGACGACCAGTATTCAACGGTTGCACAGTACTTCGTTTCGGTGACTACACTTGGTACAGTGTAGTGAGATTTCATAATAAAGGGAATATGCGACGTTGATTAAATGTTAAGTATGGTTATCAAGTGCTCAACCACTTAGAATATTTTTATTAAAACGTTTATGTATATGAAATCTTGTGGTCTATATTTATAACGCTGCTAGCATTAAACCTATATCTCACTAACTTTATATTGACGTTTAAAGCATGTTTATTCTCAGGTTCCTAGAAGTCTTCCGCTGTTTGAATATATGTTAGAGAAACCATGTGCATAGAGTCATACATGTTTTATTAGAGGAAGCATTGCATTCACAAAATCATCACCGTGTATTTATTTTGACTGCATTGTCAACGGAAGTATTCTTGTAAACTGTTATTTACGGTGATTGTCTATATGTAGAAATCATCAGATGTCGAAAAAATTGAATTTTAAATATTCATTTATGGTATATCTTTTCAAAAGAATGCAATGTTTATAAAACGTATCATATAGAGGTCAAATGCCTCGCGATGTAATCATATGTTATTGTATTCGTCCCTATGGATTGGGTCGGGTCGTTTCATGTGGTATCAGAGCAGTGGTCTTAGCGAACCAGGTCTGCATTAGTGTGTCTAACTGATAAGTCGTTAGGTTGCATTAGTGAGTCTGGACTTCGACCGTGTCTGCATGTCAAAATTTTGCTTATCATTTTGTGTCGAAAATCATCTACTTATCATCTGTAGGAAATTACCTGCTTATCATCTTAAGTCTAAACGTGTCTTACTGCATTCATTACATGAATGGTGTATAGAAAAAATTCATATCTTAGCATAATTGCTAATTCATATCTACGCGTATCTGTTACTGTAAACTTTGTCTGACATATTCCGTAAATCCCTCCGTAATCTATGAGATCTTTTGTTCTATATATGTGGATATTCTATATAATTAGAATACCACCCGATAGCCGGAAAATCATTTCATATCGAAAAATCCTTTATTCAATCATACGAAATGGAACTCGTCACTAGTTGAAGTCCCTCGGATTCCGATATGGAATACCACTCAAGCTCCGAAAGCAGTGTGACCGGAATGGATCAACCAATCAGTCATCATCTATTTTGGATGGATTGGGGATGGGTTCGTAGCCTCCTCAATCATTGGAGACAAGAAGAAGGTGATCCCTTCCATCCACCGAATTGACCTTTTGACGATGAACCTGAAGCACTTACCGGCGAACCTGTTCGAGAAACCATTTTTTCTCTCATTTCCAGAGTATCTCGTCACGATTATATACTACATCAAATTCTAGATTTTATTTATCCGCTCGTCCGAACCAACAATCACCCCGGTGTAATAGAAGAAGTCAACGAGCTTCGCACTCGGGTAGTGGCTTTGGAGAATACGGTATGAAGGTTACAAACACCATCAGCAGCATAACCAGTACCGTCAATAACATCAACATCGCAAGCCTCAATACCCTAAGCACCAGCAGCATCACCAGCATCAACGTTATCACCATCATCAACATCAACATGATCATTACCACCACCAACAATCACATCCGTCACACGCCTCAATATCACCATCCGTACCTCGGATATCAACGTCACACGCACCATAGATAGCAAGAAGTACCAAAAACAACAAACGATGAAGTATTGATTCATAACTTCATCGGAGAAACATTCTATGGTGATTATGTAATCTCTAAAGACATAGAGATTACCTATTTCTACCTTAACCATAAATCAGATGAGTGGACAGAAATGATAAAAGGAAGAGTAGAAACCCCGACAAGAATGATGCGTAAGGTACAAGCTAGACTTGTTTTACCAACAGCATCAACAGTACCCTTAGCCTCACCAACACAGTCAGTGCTGTCAACATCGTTAGAATCGTCAGCAACTTTAACATCACAAGCTCCACCAGTTCAAGAATCACCGTGGACATCATCAATAACGCGTATATTGCATCAACGAGTTATGAAGTATTAACTCATTCTTCTGAAGAATTTATATAAATATTTTATATATATGAATTCGGAAACCAAAATAAATTTTTTCGTACTAAGCTATTAAGTATGAATTGAAAAAGGGTAGATACTACTCGTTTAAATTCATACTACAAATATGCAATGATGTACATCCTTCGTCAGCAACTTAATCATCGTTAACTACAATCCCTGTTTCAATTCAATGAAATTCGTTTTATAATAAACCAAGTGTATTATTCAATAATATGTTTGATTTTACACTTTCATCTTCAATGTACTCGAAGCTTACTGGGAAACAACATTCATATCTTGCGAAGTTAGCAAGAGTTCAATGAGTATCAGCATGATTCACTAAGGAAATATATATAAGAATAAATAATGAAGTATTGATCCATAACTTCATTAATATTCTGTGAAGAATATGTGGTTCCTAATCGTTTTAGAGATTACTTATTATAGCTCAAACCAAAAATCAAATGAGTCTAATATTATATTGACTTATTAAATTCATGATTACATCTGAAGAAGATATATATGTACATATATTTTCATAAAGATTGTAATAAAATTCTCTGGTACAAAACATTACTTGTGAAATTTTTTTTAACGGGTAGGTAATACCCGAGAGATATATAAATTCACAATTAATATGATTATATTCTTCGACTCTGATTCAACAATCATCAACTATACTCACTACCTTCACAATAATATACATTCTTTCATAGAAATCAAAACAACCATTCTCATCCAAATTTGATTACGACAAAATGAAATCCAAGTCAAGACTTAACAGAAGACATCACTCTTAGGACTCTTACATCTTTCAAAACTATACTTTGACTTCAAAACTATGCTAGAACATCATTCGATTCTTGGAACCCAGAAAAATATTTGTATCATTCAAAGTCCTAAAACATCATAAGTATATTAACAATTACAATCTATGATCAAACCCTTCGAAATTCCTAAAGACACTTCAAATAATGGACAATCGAGATGATGATCCAACCACACATTACCCGCAGTCTTGCACCTGAAAAGCTCTCGAAACCAAGGACATAATTTAACACGTATCCGCGTTAAATCTTTTAGCATTTATTAGCAAAAATAACTTTGCGATTCCTTTTCAAAATAGCAAATTTTGTCACAGTTTCAGCAAGTCAACCTCGACTTTCCATTCGAAGTAGCCTTATTATAACCTGTAATACATACGATTACCCTTTTGTTACCAGGGAACCTTTTATATTTCACGACATTATCAGCAGATGTACCAGCAACTCGTTACCCCTTTGGCGGAATCAACAATTGGTATTTTGAAATCTCGCAACATTTCTATTTCGGCAGTTATATATATATATATATATACAACGTCTATCCCCAAGAATTACATATTTCAAATGTGAAGTTTCTGAAAAATGCTCCAGTCTACGAATTAGTGCTATTAAGTTTTGGAAAAGACTGATAAAGTGGTAAAGACAGTAGACAACAATTACGGTCAGAAGTTTGACAATAAAGAATAATAGATTGGAAAAGCTCGAACGAAAAATTTAGTACTGGAAAACGGATTGAGCAAAGTATAAAGGAGGTCGTGGACAAATCACAATGACGAAATCTACCTTCAAAGGATTCAAATGATTCAGTGTCTGCTGAAACCGTTAGTGAACCTTACTCCTTATTCTAAACCTTCACAGACAGATTTTCCGCGTCATTCTCTGATCTTAGATATTCTAAGATATCATCGTATTTTTCATTATAAATATCTCCGATATTCCTGAAGATATATTCCCAACTATCCTCATCAAAAATCATTTATCTCTTCCCAATATTTGCGTTACAACATAAAAGAAACTGTGTTAGTTTCTAAATTCTGAAAAATTCGAGTTTAAAATATGAATGTTTTGAAGTAGTGTTGGAAACTGAAGCATGAATTAGTATAATATAATGACACTTGATCAACGTGATTATATTACAGTAATTCATGCTGAGTTTCTAAATAGAACATAATGATTCACAGATCATAACGTCATCATGTACCATGTTACACAACTCTTACATTCTACCCAATCTCCAAACATATTAAGAACATATCTCCTTGATAATTCTATCTTTTCAGACATTCTGGTAACTTACCAAATCAAGATCGTGCAATTACTATTTCCTTCTTAGAACATTAACTATGTTTATTTCAAAATCCATACCTACGAATTCCGGACCATTATTCGCTTGACTCGAAGTCGGAAAGAGGAAACAGAAGTATCGAACTGTTGAATATAAAATAAAATATAAAGCTCGACAACAACAAATAAATTACAAACCGTGTATATCAATACGTATTGCAATGTAAAGACACGGGAGAATTAACAATACTATAACCCCAAGGTAATAGTAGAAATAAATAAAATCCTCCGGAGGTAGATAAAAAAGAAGAATGACAGAGATGAAAGTTAAGAGTTTATCCAGGATCAGTACTGGATGAAGCATACTGATAAATGTTTTAAAGTATGAATTGAGGGAGGAAGAATAGAAGGTATGAGTTGTAAGGAAATGAAGGGAGGTGGATTTATAGTAAAAGATCCGATAGAGCAATCAAAATAGATGATCGCATTTAAAGCGGATTCTAATTTTCTTGATTATCAAAGAATCAAATCTCATTATGAAGATTTTACTCCAAATCTCTTGCACTTGGAAATCAATCCTATCTACGTCAAAAGATATGACGAATCTATACCTACTCATTTCACCCTTTGGTGATAGCCTCACTCGTACTCTTCACAAAAATCAAATTGCTTTATCAATATTACTTAATGATAATAAAACTCTAATTTCCAACTCGTATACGTCATGAAAACATACTTATTGTCAGCCATGACCATCCCGTTCAAATTTCGGGACGAAATTTATTTAACGGGTAGGTACTGTAACGACCCGGATTTTTTCAATCGTTTTATACTTATGAGATTAATATTTACATAAATTAAACCTTACCAACATGATAAGCAATCCAAATTGTTGAGACTTGTGTTTTTGAAAAGAGTTTTACACAACGTTTGACCGTCCAATTTGACCGATGATATCACGAACTATATAACATACGATAATTATACGTTTGTGTATATATATGTATTTATATATATTTAACATGATCTAAGGATGGTTTAGCATCTCATTGTGTACTAATGACAATGAGTTATAAGTATATTTTGAAACTACTAACTTAAGTTTTCAAAACGATAACTATACGTAACATTCTTTGATATATATACTTATAACCTATAATGCTTATACATGTATCGTATATATTGAAAGGACCCGTTCATATACATTATAAACGATTCACAATAGTTGATTACATTGCGAGGTATTTGACCTCTATATGATACATTATACAAACATTGCATTCGTTTTTAAAAGACAATCTTTCTTTACATCGAAAATTGACAGGCATGCATACCATTTCATAATATCCACTATCCAACTATAAATTGATTTAATAATAATCTTTGATGAAATCAATGACTCGAATGCAACGTTCTTCGAAATATGCTATGAAAGACTCCAAGTAATATCTTTAAAATGAGCAAATGCACAGCGGAAGATTTCTTTAACACCTGAGAATAAACATGCTTTAAAGTGTCAACCAAAAGGTTGTTGAGTTCATTAGTTTATCATAATCATTTATTTCCATCATTTTAATAGACCACAAGAATTTCATTTCCAGTTCTCATAAATATACGTCCCATGCATATAGACAAAAATAATCATTCATATGGTGAACACCTGGTAACCGACATTAACTAGATACATATAAGAATATCCCCTATCATTCCGGGATTCTCCTTCGGACATGATATACATTTCGAAGTACTAAAGCATCCGGTACTTTGGATGGGGTTTGTTAGGCCCAATAGATCTATCTTTAGGATTCGGGTCAATTAGGGTGTCTGTTCCCTAATTCTTAGATTACCAGACTTTAATAAAAAGGGGCATATTCGATTTCGATAATTCAACCATAGAATGTAGTTTCAATTACTTGTGTCTATTTCGTCAAACATTTATAAAAGCGCATGTATTCTCAGTCCCAAAAATATAAAGGGTAAAAAGGTAAATGAAACTCACGCATATAAATATTGTAAAACAGTTAATAAAGCATTTGCATGTATTCTCAGCCCAAAAATTTAATGAGTAAAAAGGGCAAATGAAACTCACCATACTGTATTTCGTAGTAAAAATACATATAACGTCATTGAACAAGTGCAAGGTTGGCCTCGAATTCACGAACCTAAATTAATTATATATATTTATGTGTTGGTCAATATTTGTCTAACAAATTAGGTCAATTCATAGTGTACCACAATCCTAATGCTCAAGACTAATATGCAAAAGACAACAAAAGTAAATTTGACTCAAAATAATTTCCAAAAATCTATACAGGATTAATATATAGTTTAAATATCGTCGTTTTATATTTTTAAATATTTTTAAAAGATTTAATAGAGTAAATAATATAATTTATTTATTAATAAATAAAGTTTTATATTAAATTTATATAATAAAATATACTTTTATATATATTAAGTAATAAAATTTATAGGGTTCATTTAATATCATAAAGATAATATGATAGGTATTATTAAAGTAAGTTATTACACATAGTAAAATATGTTTGTATCACATATTTATTTGATAAAATAATATCTATAATGTTAGTAAGTAAAAGTTGTATTATTTTGTAATAATAATTATTATTATAAAAATATCAATATTTATAATTACCAAGATGACATTATGATAAAACGATAATTCTAATTATGATAACTTTAATATTTACAATAATTTTTAATATTATCTTTAAAATAATAATTCTATTTAAAATAATAATAATAATAATGATATTTTATAGTAACAATGACATTTATATTAAAATGATAATTTTTGTTAAAATGATAGTTTTAATACTAACGATACTTTTAATAATAATAGTAATGATAAAAATAATAAGAATGATAATTTTATCTAAATCAATGTCATATAATATTTTAATTTCATCATGATACTCTTACCCATTATTTCCTAATCGTTTCGTTTAATAGCTTTTAATCGTCTTTTATATCGTGTTCATAATAATGATAATAATAGTAATCAAAATAATTAGGTGTCACAAATATTTGTTTTAATTACACTAATATTAATAATGATAGTTACTATGACATTGTTAACGATAATACTAATAATTATCTTAATGATAATATAGTAATAGTAATAATAATAATAACGATAACAATAACCATTTTTAAATAATGATATATATTAATAATGATAATAATAATAATAATACCAATAATAATAATAATAATTGGATAATAATAATAATACTAATTATAACTTTAACGATAATAACGATAGTAATAATAAAATAAAATAAAAATAACATTTTTTAATGATAAATCCCTTTTATTGATAAAGATAATAATAATGATAATAATAAGATAAAACTAGAACAACGATAAAAATGACGATAATAATAATCATTTTTTAATAAAAATATCGAAAATTCAATTGATTATAACTTCTAATCCGTTCATCGAAACCATTCGATATCTAAAGGAAAAGTTCTTAATTTTTCGCTAGCTTTCCAAGGACATGCATATCTTATACCTTATCTCAACCGCAAGTGTAACTAATTCAAGATTCAACCTAACCTGTCTAAGGGCAATATCAAAAGTACAAGCATACATAATCCTAAATACTCGAGCACTAGTCAGGGATACACTATTAGTATGTAAAAGTTAAATTATGAGTACTCACGTATCAATATTGAGATTCAATATTGCAGGAAAGGTACGTAGACGCAACGGAAATGATAAACACTATATTGACCTCACGAACATACCCATGAACTATACTCAATCACCTCCATAGCTATAACCCATAATTTCCTTAATCCTATCTCACTTGAAAAACAACTTCGAAACCACTCGGACAGCACTCCGTCGTAATATTTTATGTATACTAATAATATCTTGAAATAATACGGAGTAAATATATATATGTAAATCGATTGAGAGAGTTTAGAGAAAATATTTTCAAGTTTCTATGAAATAATGAAACCTATTGAATTCTATTTATAATAGATTTTTGAATTATTAAAGTGAATTATTAAAGTATGAATTATTAAAGTGAATTATTAAAGTATGAATTATTAAAGTGAATTATTAAAGTATGAATTATTAAAGTAAATTATTAAAGTATGAATTATTAAAGTGAATTATTAAAGTATGAATTATTAAAGTGAATTATTAAAGTTAAAGTAAAGTAAAAATAAAGTAAAGGTAAATTTTAAGTATAGTAAAAATATAAAACTATGTACGTATAATACGCGTATAAATATATATAATATTAATTTAAATCGTTATATATACTTAATAAAATAAAATATAAATATCGTTATCTTTATCATACTAGTTAAGTAATGAGTTGTCAAAAGTGATTCTAGATATTTATATACGTTTTAATAATAAAGTTCTTTTTAAACTAAAAACGTTTTTGTACGTTTGAAACTAAATAGATCAATCGAGTCTTTATGAGATTCAATCTTCCATTATCCTTTGTCTAGTTCTCAATGATTCACAATTTATTCTTATTTATAAATCACTTTACCATTTTCCGAATATTCTTAAAATGAAAAGATTTCTCAAATCAACGTGGGCCTTTCAACAGAGACTTGTAATCATAATTCAATATATCTGATAATTCAATCATTTGATCTTATCTTCTAATTCCATTGATAAACATTTTGAAACAGATACACTCATATAAAGTATTTAATCTAATATTTTTGTTTACATTTCAAGTTATAATATATACACATATGCATATATAATCATATTCGTTTAATGGTTCGTGAATCGTTGGAACTTGGTCGAGGTTGAATGAATGTATGAACATAGTTTAAAATTCTTGAAATTTAACTTAACAAATATTGCTTATCGCGTCGGAAACATATAAAGATTAAAGTTTAAATTTGGTTAGAAATTTCCGGGTTGTCACAGTACCTACCCGTTAAAGAAATTTCGTCCCGAAATTTGCTTGGAAAGGTCGTGAATGATAATAAGTATGTTTTCATGATGCATACGGGCTGAAAATTAGAGTTTTATCATCAGCGAATAATTTGGATAAACAATCCATTTATATGAAGAGTACGAATGAAGCTAACATAGAAGAGTGAAATGAGTAAGTGTAGATTCATCTTAGCATTTGACGTAGATATGATTGATTCCCAGATTTCAAGGGATTTGAAGAAAATCTTCTTAATAAGATTTGACTCTCCGGTAATCAAGGGAATTAGGATCCGCTTTAAATGCGATCGTCCATTTTAATTGTTCTGTAGGAGATTTTCTTATAAATTCACCTCCTACATTTCTTTACAACTCACACCTTCTGTTGATACATTTTATGCAAGTCCCTAGACATCTACCCACGTCCATTGCAGGTACAATAGTTTACAGGCCACCATGATTGCTCGTTATTATCCTATCCGTTTTGTATGTGGTTACAGGAACTGCAGGAATGAGATTTAGATGTTTGATTATGTTAGACTTAGTCAGACGTACGAGTGAAGCCTCACTAGTATGGCTGACAAGCTCATACGCACGGTTGATGCTGAGCTAAGTCACAATTACAACCTAAATGAGAAGACACGAGTGAGTGATCACCCGTACGGCTGATGAAGCCAACTCGTACGTGTGATGAATGAATCGTATGGGTGAGTCAACAGCAGAGGTATATAAAGTCTTATGTTCTTCATTTTAGGTTAAGCATCTCATTTGTTACACACACTCATATCTAGTGAGCTCCTCCGATTCTCTCTCAGTCCAAATCACCCAGGTGGTGAATAATAGCTCTAGGTGTTGATCTAATCACACTTGATTTAGTTGTGGTTTGACTAAATTAATAAAAAAAAACTTAACCTATTCACTAGAGGGTTTGATTCACTTATTCCGCCATTGTGTGAGTTAAATCTGTTGATTTCTAAGTTCATAGTCATGTTTCATCTCCTTCTATTCTTTCCCCCTCAACTCATATTTTAAAGTATTCATCAATATGCTCCATCCAGTTCTGATTCTCGATATACTTCTAACTTTCATATCGGTCATTCTTCTTTTTCATCTACCGCCGAAAGAATCTATTTACTTCTACTATACTATTGGGTTTATAGTGTTTCTAGTTCTCCCGTGTCTTTATATTGCTATATACATCGATATATATGGTTTATAATTTCTGGTTTATCGTTGGGCTTTATATGTTCCCTTATATTTCAAAGTCTCTGCTTCTGTCTTCTATAATCATTATCATTCACATTTAATGCTCTCTTTTATTTGCTGCAATTTATACCCCAATTTCTATTTCAGAGTTTTGTCCTTTCGTTTCTTCTTCTTGCGATTAAGCACCGCTTGTAATGGTCCAGAATTCACAGATATGAATTTCGGAATGAACATTGTTAATGTTCTAGGAAGGAAATTGTGATGGCACGATCTTGACTTGTCAAATTACTAGAATACCTTGGAAAAGGCCGAATCATCAAGAAATATTTTCTTGATATTTTAGAGGTTAAATAGAATACAAGAGTCGTATAACATGGCACATGATGATGTTATGATCTGTGAATCATCACGTTCCATTTAGAAACTCAGCATGACTTACTGTAATATAATCACGTTGATCAAGTGTCATTATATTATACTAATTCATGCTTCAGTTCCCAACACTACTTCAAAATATTCCTATTTTAAACTTGAATGTTTCAGAATTTAGAAACTAAAATAGTTTCTTTTATGATGTAATACAGATAGCGCGAAGAGGTAAATGATTTCAAATAAGAAAAATTAAGAAAATATCTTCAGAAATATGGAGGATATTTATAATGAAAGATATGATGATATTTTAGAATTTCTAATATCAGAGGATGATGAAGAATATTGTCCACAGGGGGTTAGAGTCAGGAGCAAGGTATTCGTTAATGACTTCAGTAGGTACTGAATCATTTGGATCCTTTGAAGTCAGGTTCAGTCTTTGTAATTTGTCCACAGCCTCCTTCCTACTTTGTTCAATCCATTTTCCAGTTCCAAAACTTCTCTTTTTCTGCGCTTTGCCAGCACACTTCATCATTATCATCCAGCTTTTACCGTTTAAAGTCGTTTATAGTTTTTGCTGCTTCATCAGCATTTTTTTTTTCCATTTTCGGAGAACCAATTCGTAGTTCGGAGTATTTTTCAGAAACTTCACATTCAAATTAAGTCCAGAAGATAGACGTTATATATACACATATAACTGTTGGCGTAGACATGCTGCGAGATTTCAAAATACTGATTGCTAATTCCCAATGATTCGTATGGCAATTCTCATTACAAGATGCGAATGAGTAAATGATGGGGTTTCAATAAATAATTATAATGAATTTTTGGAGAGGCTAAAGTCAAAGGGTAATGAAGTTGTTGGTACATCTGCTAATAATGTGGTGGAATGTAAAAGGTTCCCTGGTAACGATGGTGTATATCTCAAGGTTATAATAAAGTTAGTCTGACTGAAAAGTCGAAGTTGACTTGCTGGAGCTGTGATAAAACTGGCTACTTTGAATAGGAGTCGCAAAGTTATTTTTGTTAATAAATGCCAAAGAATCTGACGCGGATACGTTGTTTAAACTTTTACTTTGGTTTCAAGAGTTTTTTTCGGGTACATAACTGTGGGTAACATGTGGTTGGATCATCATCTCGATTGCTCATCATTCGAAGTGTCTTCAGAAATTTTCGAAGGGTTTGAACACAGATTGTAATCGTTAACATACATTTGATGTTCTAACACAGTTTTGAAGTCAAAATATAGCTTGTGAAAGATGTAAGGATCTAAGAGTGATGATTTTGGTCATATCTCGAGTTGAATTTTGAGATTTCAAAATCAGAATATGTAATTAAATTTTGAATGAGTATGGTTGTTTTAATTTCTATAAAAGAATGTATATTGTTGTGAAAGTAGGGAGTATAATGGATGATTTGCTGAATCAGATTCGAAGAATGTAACATATTATTTGTGAATTTATATATCTCTCGGGTATTACGTACCCGTTAAAAAAAAAATTTCATAATTAATATTTTGTACAAAAGAATTTTATTACAGTCTTTATGAAAATATATATATATGTATATTTTCTTCAGATGTAACATAGATTTAATGAGTTAATGTTAAATTAAACTCATTTGATTTACGGTTGAAACTAGAATTGAATAATCCCTAAAGGCTTTAAAAAGTACATAACTTTTATGCAGTATTTCTTTAATGACATTGAAATTATGAATCAATACTTCGTTATTTGTTGATGTATGATGTTCGGTTCATGAAATTCTTGTGAATTTTGCAAAGTACGAATGATGTTATCTGAAAAGTTTCGGGTACATCGATGATGAAAGTGTAAAATTAAATATATACTTGATTTATTATGAATTGGAAATTGTTGAATTGCAACAGAGATTGTAGTTAACGCTGGTTAAGTGGTGGCCGAAGGACGTACATTATTGCATATTTGTAATATGAATTAACCGAGTAGTTAAGATTCACACACAATAGCTTAGCACGGAAAGATTTATTTCAAAATATATATATATATATATATATATATATATATATATATATATATATATATATATATATATATATATAATATACATATAATTTCTTCAGAGGGAATGAGTTAATTCTTCATAACTCGTTGATACAATATACACGTTATTGATTCGTAATGATGTCCACAGTGATTCTTGAACTGACGGAGTTTGTGATGTTATCGGTGTTGTTGATTCGGATGTTGACTGTACTGACGATGCTGGTAACGCTAACGGTACTGTTGATGCTGTTGGTAAAGCAAGTTTAGCTTGTTAATCACACACCATTTTTGTCAGGGTTTCTACTCTTCCTTCTATCATTTTGGTTCGCTTAACTGATTTATGGTTAGGACTAGATTAGATAATCTCTAAGACTTTAGAGATTACATAATCGCCGCGGAATGTTTCTCCAATGAAGTTATGAATTAATACTTCGTCAGTTATTGTTGTTGGTACTCCTTGGTATCTATGGTGCGTATGACATTGATGCTCGTGGGACAGATTGTGAAGTTGAGGTTTACGACGCGGTTGTGGTTGGAGGTGGTAATGGTACTGTTGGCGTTGATGATGGTGGTACTGGTTATGATGCTGATGCTGCTGCTGGTGTTTGTAATCTCTGCACCATATTCTCCAAAGCCACTACCCGAGCGCGAAGCTCGTTGACTTCTTCTATTACACCGGGGTGATTGTCGGTTCGGACGAGCGAATAAATAAAATCTAAAATTTGATGTAATATATAATCGTGACGATATACTCTGGAAATGAGCGAGAACATGGTATTTCGGACAGGTTCGCCGGTAAGTGCTTCAGGTTCTTCGTCAAGAGGGCAATGTGTTGGATGGAAGGGATCACCTTCTTCTTGTCTCCAATGATTGAAGAGGCTACGAACCCATCCCCAATTCATCCAGAATAGGTGATGACTGATTGGTTGATCTATTCCGGTTACACTGCTTTCGGAGCTTGAATGGGATTCCATTTCGGAATCTGAGTGACTTGAACTGATGACGAATTCCATTTCGTACGATTGGATAAAGGATTTTTTTTTTCGATATGAAATGATTTTGGCTAACGGATGGTATTCTAATTACATAGAATATATATATATATATATATATATATATATATATATATATATATATATATATATATATATATATATATATATATATATATATATATATATATATATATATATATATATATATATATATATATATATATATATATATATATATATATATATATATATATATATATAGATCAAAAGATTTCGTAGATTACAGAGGACTTTGCGGGATATGTCAGGCAAAGTTTAAAGTAACAGATACGATAAGTTATGATTTAGCAGATATGCTAAGATATGAATTTTTGTCTATACACTATTCATGCAATCAATGCAGCAAGACGTGTCTTAGACTAAAAATGATAAGCAGCTAATTTCCTGAGGATGATAAGTAGTTAATATTCGACACAAAATGATAAGCAAAACTTTAGACATGCAGACACGGTCGAAGTCCAGACTCACTAATGCATCCTATCGACTTATCAGTTAGACACACTAATGCAGACCTGGTTCGCTAAGACCACCGCTCTGATACCAACTGAAAGGACCCATTCATATACATTATAAACGATTCACAATAGTTGATTACATTGCGAGGTATTTGACCTCTATATGATACATTATACAAACATTGCATTCGTTTTTAAAAGACAATCTTTCTTTACATCGAAAATTGACAGGCATGCATACCATTTCATAATATCCACTATCCAACTATAAATTGATTTAATAATAATCTTTGATGAACTCAATGACTCGAATGCAACGTTCTTCGAAATATGCTATGAAAGACTCCAAGTAATATCTTTAAAATGAGCAAATGCACAGCGGAAGATTTCTTTAACACCTGAGAATAAACATGCTTTAAAGTGTCAACCAAAAGGTTGGTGAGTTCATTAGTTTATCATAATCATTTATTTCCATCATTTTAATAGACCACAAGAATTTCATTTCCAGTTCTCATAAATATACGTCCCATGCATAGAGACAAAAATAATCATTCATATGGTGAACACCTGGTAACCGACATTAACTAGATACATATAAGAATATCCCCTATCATTCCGGGATCCTCCTTCGGACATGATATACATTTCGAAGTACTAAAGCATCATGTACTTTGGATGGGGTTTGTTAGGCCCAATAGATCTATCTTTAGGATTCGCGTCAATTAGGGTGTCTGTTCCCTAATTCTTAGATTACCAGACTTTAATAAAAAGGGGCATATTCGATTTCGATAATTCAACCATAGAATGTAGTTTCAATTACTTGTGTCTATTTCGTCAAACATTTATAAAAGTGCATGTATTCTCAGTCCCAAAAATATAAAGGGTAAAAAGGTAAATGAAACTCACGCATATAAATATTGTAAAACAGTTAATAAAGCATTTACATGTATTCTCAGCCCAAAAATTTAATGAGTAAAAAGGGCAAATGAAACTCACCATACTGTATTTCGTAGTAAAAATACATATAACGTCATTGAACAAGTGCAAGGTTGGCCTCGAATTCACGAACCTAAATTAATTATATATATTTATGTGTTGGTCAATATTTGTCTAACAAATTAGGTCAAGTCATAGTGTACCACAATCCTAATGCTCGAGACTAATATGCAAAAGACAACAAAAGTAAATTTGACTCAAAATAATTTCCAAAAATCTATACATGATTAATATATAGTTTAAATATCGTCGTTTTATATTTTTAAATATTTTTAAAAGATTTAATAGAGTAAATAATATAATTTATTCATTAATAAATAGAGTTTTATATTAAATTTATATAATAAAATATACTTTTATATATATTAAGTAATAAAATTTATAGGGTTCATTTAATATCATAAAGATAATATGATAGGTATTATTAAAGTAAGTTATTACACATAGTAAAATATGTTTGTATCACATATTTATTTGATAAAATAATATCTATAATGTTAGTAAGTAAAAGTTGTATTATTTTGTAATAATAATTATTATTATAAAAATATCAATATTTATAATTACCAAGATGACATTATGATAAAACGATAATTCTAATTATGATAACTTTAATATTTACAATAATTTTTAATATTATCTTTAAAATAATAATTCTATTTAAAATAATAATAATAATAATGATATTTTATAGTAACAATGACATTTCTATTAAAATGATAATTTTTGTTAAAATGATAGTTTTAATACTAATGATACTTTTAATAATAATAGTAATGATAAAAATAATAAGAATGATAATTTTATCTAAATCAATATCATATAATATTTTAATTTCATCATGATACTCTTACCCATTATTTCCTAATCGTTTCGTTTAATAGCTTTTAATCGTCTTTTATATCGTGTTCATAATAATGATAATAATAGTAATCAAAATAATTAGGTGTTACAAATATTTGTTTTAATTACACTAATATTAATAATGATAGTTACTATGACATTATTAATGATAATACTAATAATTATCTTAATGATAATATAGTAATAATAATAATAACGATAACAATAACCATTTTTAAATAATGATATATATTAATAATGATAATAATAATAATAATACCAATAATAATAATAATAATAATAATAATAATAATAATTGGATAATAATAATAATACTAATTATAACTTTAACGATAATAACGATAGTAATAATAAAATAAAATAAAAATAACATTTTTTATTGATAAATCCCTTTTATTGATAAAGATAATAATAATGATAATAATAAGATAAAACTAGAACGACGATAAAAATGACGATAATAATAATCATTTTTTAATAAAAATATCGAAAATTCAATTGATTATAACTTCTAATCCGTTCATCGAAACCATTCGATATCTAAAGGAAAAGTTCTTAATTTTTCGCTAGCTTTCCAAGGACATGCATATCTTATACCTTATCTCAACCGCAAGTGTAACTAATTCAAGATTCAACCTAACCTGTCTAAGGGCAATATTAAAAGTACAAGCATGCATAATCCTAAATACTCGAGCACTAGTCAGGGATACACTATTAGTATGTAAAAGTTAAATTATGAGTACTCACGTATCAATATTGAGATTCAATATTGCAGGAAAGGTACGTAGACGCAACGAAAATGATAAACACTATATTGACCTCATGAACATACCCATGAACCATACTCAATCACCTCCATAGCTATAACCCATAATTTCCTTAATCCTATCCCACTCGAAAAACAACTTCGAAATCACTCGGACAGCACTCTGTCGTAATATTTTATGTATACTAATAATATCTTGAAATAATACAGAGTAAATATATATATGTAAATCGATTGAGAGAGTTTAGAGAAAATATTTTCAAGTTTCTATGAAATAATGAAACCTATTGAATTCTATTTATAATAGATTTTTGAATTATTAAAGTGAATTATTAAAGTATGAATTATTAAAGTGAATTATTAAAGTATGAATTATTAAAGTGAATTATTAAAGTATGAATTATTAAAGTAAATTATTAAAGTATGAATTATTAAAGTGAATTATTAAAGTATGAATTATTAAAGTGAATTATTAAAGTTAAAGTAAAGTAAAAATAAAGTAAAGGTAAATTTTAAGTATAGTAAAAATATAAAACTATGTACGTATAATACGCTTATAAATATATATAATATTAATTTAAATCGTTATATATACTTAATAAAATAAAATATAAATATCGTTATCTTTATCATACTAGTTAAGTAATGAGTTGTCAAAAGTGGTTCTAGATATTTATATACGTTTTAATAATAAAGTTCTTTTTAAACTAAAAACGTTTTTGTACGTTTGAAACTAAATAGATCAATCGAGTCTTTATGAGATTCAATCTTCCATTATCCTTTGTCTAGTTCTCAATGATTCACAATTTATTCTTATTTATAAATCACTTTACCATTTTCCGAATATTGTTAAAATGAAAAGATTTCTCAAATCAACGTGGGCCTTTCAACAGAGACTTGTAATCATAATTCAATATATCTGATAATTCAATCATTTGATCTTATCTTCTAATTCCATTGATAAACATTTTGAAACAGATACACTCATATAAAGTATTTAATCTAATATTTTTGTTTACATTTCAAGTTATAATATATACACATATGCATATATAATCATATTCGTTTAATGGTTCGTGAATCGTTGGAACTTGGTCGAGGTTGAATGAATGTATGAACATAGTTTAAAATTCATGAAATTTAACTTAACAAATATTGCTTATCGCGTCGGAAACATATAAAGATTAAAGTTTAAATTTGGTTAGAAATTTCCGGGTTGTCACATATATAATGTATTTAATCACTTTTTAAGGACTTAAATACATAAAATAATATAAGTATATTCACAAAAGATAGCTATATTTGAATTCTCATTCCGTTTCCTCAAGATTTCTATACGTATATCTAGGGTATATGTACCCGTATCATACGCAGCTTCTATATGTATTTACTATTGGTATATACACATCAAATCAACATCCTAATCATCATTATTACTGCCCTAGATATGAGGTAACTAGGATTTGTCAAGTAGCATGAATTATTAGTAAGAAAACAAAATTAGGAATCCTTTTCTTTCTTTATAAACTAAAAACGTTTTTATGAATGAACACCATTTCTTCACTCCATTTTCTCATACCTACACCCTCATTTTTCTCTTAAAATACTCCTAACTTCATACTTGATCATCTCCAAGTATTTTCCCCATCATTTAGCTTCAATTACAAGCCTTAAACACTATAAGAAAACTCTTTCAAGAACATATCAAAATAACCACCCATTTGAAGAAGTATACTTCCAACCTTTTGATCTAACTCCACCACTCTTTGATTCCAAGATTTTTCTTATCTCTTACAGTAACTTTGTCCAAGTAACTTGAGGTAGTAACCTTGTTCATAATCTTGTTCGATTCATAATTATATAGCTATCTTATTTTATGTTGTAAAATTTTAACAACAAGAACATAGTTTGAATGATTTCAAACTTGTTTGCAAACTAAATAGATCCTTCTAACTTAACTTTTAAAACACTTCAAGACCTGTAATATATCATAATGATATGCTAACTTAACAAGATATAACTTGGTTTTACAAAGAACACCTTAAAAACTGAATCTACGTCATCGGAGTGCAACCGGGGGCTGTTTTGGGTTGGATAATTAAAAACTATCTTGAACTTTGAATTGGAAGTTCATGTTATGGAAAAATGATATTTCTTATGAATATGTTAACACATAAAAATTTCATGGTTTAACTCAAAGTGTAAGTATATTTAGAAAAATGATCATTAAATGTTGTTTTTATGATGGAAAATGATCACTTTCATAAGTTTTACCAAAGTTTGACCTATAACCTGTGATTTCGAATACAAACTAAGGTATTTTCAGTTCATATTCTTAAAATTTGACTCGAGTATTTTCAGTTCATATTCTTAAAATTTGACTCGATTCAAGGAAGTGGCAAGTTGAACCAACAAAAACGGAGTTGTAATGAAGAAACTACGACTAAAACAAGATTGGGTATCCGAAGCTAGTTTAGCTACGAAAATATTTGGAGATAAAGTAAATTAATCATATCTTTTCTAATTAATACGATATTTTATATATAATTACTTTTGATTTGGTTTTATATATATTTCAGGACCACCCGTAAACAACACGAGAAGATTAATCATAAGACCTCATGATTGTACGCAACACGTCATTTGACAACACGGTACTTTATGTACGCAACACGTCATTTGACAACATGGTACCATGGGTCGAGATTAATTCTGATCAATACGAATACGATGGGGTCTTTATTTATTTTATTGAGCAACTAACTGTGGACCACTAACATCGGACTGCTAACTACGGACTAAGAAAATATTAAAAGTATTATAAGTATATATATATATTTATATATATATATATATATATATATATATATATATATATATATATATATATATATATATATATATATATATATATATATATATATATATATATATATATATATATATATATATATATATATATATATATATATATATATATATATATATATAACGATTACTTGAAAAGAAAATATGTTGATATATTATATATATATGGTTAGGTTCGTGATATCTATCGGAGACCAAGTCGAGTTAAATACCTTCAAGGCAAAAGTGAGTATATAGTCCCACTTTTAAACTCTAAATATTTCGGGATGAGAATACATGCATTTTATGATTTACGTTATGGACACAAGTGATTAAAAATATATATTCTACGTTGAGTTGTACCACTGGCATACTTCCCTGTAACTTGGTAACTATTATTTACATGAGGTATTGTAAACGCGAATCCTGTTGATAGATCTATCGGGCCTGACAACCCCAACCGGACTGGACGACCAGTATTCAACGGTTGCACAGTACTTCGTTTCGGTGACTACACTTGGTACAGTGTAGTGAGATTTCATAATAAAGGGAATATGCGACGTTGATTAAATGTTAAGTATGGTTATCAAGTGCTCAACCACTTAGAATATTTTTATTAAAACGTTTATGTATATGAAATCTTGTGGTCTATATTTATAACGCTGCTAGCATTAAACCTATATCTCACCAACTTTATGTTGACGTTTAAAGCATGTTTATTCTCAGGTTCCTAGAAGTCTTCCGCTGTTTGAATATATGTTAGAGAAACCATGTGCATGGAGTCATACATGTTTTATTCGAGGAAGCATTGCATTCACAAAATCATCACCGTGTATTTATTTTGACTGCATTGTCAACGGAAGTATTCTTGTAAACTGTTATTTACGGTGATTGTCTATATGTAGAAATCATCAGATGTCGAAAACATTGAATTTTAAATATTCATTTATGGTATATCTTTTCAAAAGAATGCAATGTTTATAAAACGTATCATATAGAGGTCAAATGCCTCGCGATGTAATCATATGTTATTGTATTCGTCCCTATGGATTGGGTCGGGTCATTTCAGTAGCAATCCCCATCAGGGAACTCAACACATCCCCATTGGGGAATTACATGATTTTATGAGATTTTGATCAGAAATACTTCCCTAATGGGATCTCCAAAGATCCCTATAAGGGATCTCTAAGCCAAAAAGCTGAAAAAGAAGGATCACCATCAGGGATCCCTACTTCCCTATTTGGGATCTCTACTTCCCTATTTGGGATCTCTACTTCCCTAATCGGGATCTCTACTTCCCTATTCGGGATCTGCTAAAAACGGGAAAAAACTTATAAAACCTAAAATTCGAGCTGCATACGGGGATAACTTGTTTTTGACGATTTGGGAGCTAGGGTTGGGCGATTTTGGTCATTCAAAAGCCATTCTTCATCAAATCTAAAGGGCTTTCATCTAGGATTGAAGATTGGATCATTACAACATCATTGGTACTCTAGATTTCATCTCTTTTAGTGATAAAACTATGAATTCTTATTGTTTTCATTGTTTGATTTTATGATCATGTTTGGCTAAAACCCTTAGTGTTTGCTCAGATGTAATAGCTTTTGATTGTTGGATTGTTCTTTATCTCATGGATTTAATGTTTGATTGATTTAGTTTATTTAAGTTTGGTCAAAGACCCATTGTTATGCATGCTTTCTACTTTAATTCAATTATATATGTTATCAATTAGTTATTGTGAGATAATTGAAGGTAGATAACTTGTACTTCAACACATTTAGTGATCTAGACGATTAGGGCTTTGATTTCAAGTGATTGTATTAAGGAACTAATTGGTAATTGAATGGTAGGTTTGCACCATAATCGTGATAATTACATTGAGTGATCTTTGTAGTTAGGATTTTAAGTGATTTTAATCCGGATCAAATCTTAATAGCTTAATCTAATTGATTAAGGATTATTGTGTTCAACCAAAAGATCCATTATTGTGCAAATTGGTTACTTTACTTTAATTACATAATTTGTTATCTAGTTTATGTGAGTTTATTACTGATAAACGGACTATGCTTCAACTCTTAGGAGATTTAGACATTTACATGTGAGTGTGAATGGTAATTAATTGGTAATTTGATAGCACAGTCGTGTAGTTGCTTCGAGTGATCGGTGTAATTAAGGTTTCATGTGAGTTTAACCTAGATTGAATCACAATAGTTTTATCTTGTATGATTTGATTGTTTCGAATGAGATTAATGTGAGTTAGTCAAGTTTGAATAATTGAATTATAGCTTATCAGACATTTAATCGGTTTTAATTGAAAGAACAATCCACGTCACTAGTGAATCATCTGAGTGAACACTGCTTCGTCTATCTGGTTATTCGTTTTATTTATTTTCGCGTTATTAGTTTATTCAAACCACCATTTTACAACATAAATCTTCAGAATAATTATCAGTCTTAAAATCTTAAACGTTGCTCCCTGTGAACGAATTCATAACTATATTACAATAAGATTAGGTGTGTTTTACCATATCAAATTTTTGGCGCCGCTGCCGGGGAGCGGTGTGTCTTAGGATTTTACAAGCTTTTAGCTATTCGATCCTTTCGTGGGAACTTATTTTCGCGAAAGTTACTTTTTGTTATTTTATTTTATTTGGTTTTACACGCTGGCTTGGTTATGTTGTGATTGCAGCTAGGTTACAGGTATACCATGGCCGGGCAAGAATCTTTGTATGACTTCTTATGGTCAAGAGTAATGAATGATGGTCACATGGGTAATCATGATAATGGGTGTATGTATTCGTGGCAATATAATGGTGAGTCGGATGGTTATTGTGCTACTTATGATGGTTGTTATCGAGACAGGGGTTATGATGATAGTTACATGAATGATTTCACCCCTATTGATCAACCTTGTGATAATGGTTCCATATCTAATTTTGACTCTTTCAGTCAGCCAATGGACTGTTGTTATGAGGGGGACGACTCGACATGGGATTCTTCTCAACATCAATTCCAAGAGACGAAATCAGTTTTAAATGTAAAGGTTGATCCGAGAGATGTTGGTGGAGGTTACCGTTTAGTCAAAGATATTGATCACATTCCTATGTATCTGTTGGAGAGATACCATTTGACAGGGAATTATAATAATATACCCATGTTTCTACTAGAGGAAATCCCAATGGACCCACCAAGGGATGAATATGAGCCTGTAACTACTCTTCCACCTACCACCTCAGTTCGGCGACAGACATTTATTCATGTGAAAGTGATAAGGATGAGAATGTTATGCCGGAGATCTCTGCTATATATAATGAGCCGGCTGGGTATAATTTTGATAATGATGAGGTGTCAACATTTGAGGATGAAGTGGAGGAGTCATCAAAAATTATTGAGGATGAAGAACTTATTTTAGAGGAACCAATTGAGGAGTCACCTATTCATGTGGAATTTGTATATCCTCACGAGGTTAGCACTTGAAATATAATGAAAGATGATCCGTTTGGACATGATCCACCTATGAGAGTTAACCTGTTGTTGCAAGCCGCACTTAGAGGGGAGTCACTTATTGACTCTTGGGTTAGTTTGGTCTTTCTCATGAAAATGAAAAAGATTGTTTTAGTTGTCTTATATACTATCCGAGGAGTTAATGACTGGCTCACATTACTTATTCGTGGAACATTTTCCACTGATTTCATATGTCGTCCGATAAGTGTGGGGGAGGATGACCCCACTAGGCATTAAAAGAAGGGGTCAAGTCGGGTGCACGACTTGTTAATATGCACCAATTATCCTTGTACATTTTATAGCGTGTGTTTTTAAAACTAAAAACCCTAAAAATTTGAAAAACCCAAAAATCCAAAAATATTTTCCTTTTTGTGTTTTGTTTGTGTAATCATTGTAGGCACATTATGTGATGACAATCGAGGAATGGCCGTCAGTGCAGAGCCGTCTGTCACTCCGTTTTACGATTATATTGCTCTACATCCGGTTATGTTTTTCCCATTCACTCTACTGTCCTCTCGAATTTATATTTGATTTATCTGATTTCATGTAAATGAGGGCATTACATGATTGATAATGCTAAAAATGAACATATATTTCATAGCATTATCCCTCAAGAAAGACAAGCTTTTAGTTGCAAGTGTTCTATTTACAAGTGATATTCGTTTAAATATTAAAAGGTGAAGACAAAAGGCAGATTCGACGAATTGAAGACGCAAAGGTCCAAAAAGCTAAAAAAATACAAGATATAATCAAAAAGGTTCAAATTATTGATGAGAAACGTCTCGAAATTACAAGAGTACAAGATGCAAAACACAAAGTACACGATATAAAATAGTACGCAAGGACGTTCGAAAATCCGGAACCGGGACCAAAGTCAACTCTCAACGCTCGACGCAACGGACTAAAAATTACAAGTTAACTATGTATATAAATATAATATAATATATAATTAATTATATAAATTATATATATATTATATTTATATATTAAAACCGTCTATTTATATATTAAAACCGTCGGCAGACTAGGATCCAAACTTGTGTGAGTTGGATTTACGAACTCCGCGACTCGCGGAGTTTGTAGTGCAAAAAGGCAGCAACTCGCAGAGCTGTCCTGGACAAAAATGTCTATAAAAGCTCGCGCATTCTGAACATTTTAAATATCCTTTTATCAATCTCTCTATCTATATTATACGATATATATATATATATATATATATATATATATATATATATATATATATATATATATATATATTATATTTTAATTTTAATTTTAATTTTAAATCCTAATAATAAGGGTATGTTAGCGAATATTGTAAGGGTGTAGGTCGAAATTCTGTCCGTGTAACGCTACGCTATTTTTAATCATTGTAAGTTATGTTCAACCTTTTTAATTTAATGTCTCGTAGCTAAGTTATTATTATGCTTATTTAATCCAAAGTAATCATGATGTTGGGCTAATTACTAAAATTGGGTAATTGGGCTTTGTACAATAATTGGGGTTTGGACAAAAGAACGACACTTGTGGAAATTAGACTATGGGCTATTAATGGGCTTTATATTTGTTTAACTAAATGATAGTTTGTTAATTTTAATATAAAGATTTACAATTGGACGTCTCTATAAATAACCATATACACTCGATCGGACACGATGGGCGGGGTATTTATATGTACGAATAATCGTTCATTTAACCGGACACGGGAATGGATTAATAGTCTATGGAATTATTAAAACAGGGGTGAAATTATGTACAAGGACACTTGGCATAATTGATAACAAAGTATTAAAACCTTGGGTTACACGCAGTCGATAACCTGGTGTAATTATTAAACAAAGTATTAAAACCTTGTTACAGTTTAAGTCCCCAATTAGTTGGAATATTTAACTTCGGGTATAAGGATAATTTGACGAGGATACTCGCACTTTATATTTATGACTGATGGACTGTTATGGACAAAAACCAGAAGGACATATTAAATAATCCAGGACAAAGGACAATTAACCCATGGGCATAAAACTAAAATCAACACGTCAAACATCATGATTACGGAAGTTTAAATAAGCATAATTCTTTTATTTCATATTTAATTTCCTTTATTTTATATTTAATTGCACTTCTAATTATCGCACTTTTATTTATTGTTATTTAATTGCACTTTTAATTATCGCAATTTTATTTTATCGCACTTTTATTTATTGCAATTTCATTATCATTATTTACTTTACGCTTTAAATTAAGTCTTGTATTTATTTTTAATATTTTACTTTAGGTTTTAACTGCGACTAAAGTTTTAAAAATCGACAAACCGGTCATTAAACGGTAAAAACCCCCCTTTATAATAATAATATTACTTATTTATATATTTGTATTTTTATAAATTAAAACTAATATAGCGTTAAACTTTGTTTAAAAGATTCCCTGTGGAACGAACCGGACTTACTAAAAACTATACTACTCTACGATTAGGTACACTGCCTATAGTGTTGTAGCAAAGTTTAGGTATATCCACTCTATAAATAAATAAATATCTTCTGTAAAATTGTATCGTATTTAAAAGTATTTCGTTGTAAAAATAATACTATTTCCTAGTACACCTCGCACACATCAAGTATTTTTTGGCGCCGCTGCCAGGGAACGCCGAAGCGAAACGCCACACAAAAAAAAAGATTTTTATTAAGTTTTATTTAGTTTTTGTAAAAATACATTTTTTTTAAATATCAAAAATATAAAAAATTAAAATCGAAAATATATATATATATATAAATCTATTTTTAAGATTTTTATAAAATTATAAAGTATTTCTATTTTTATTTTAGATTTTAAAACATAAGTTTTTATTTAATTTATATAAATATTTAATTTAATTATTAAAACAGAAAATATAAAACAGAAAAATATAAAAAAAATAAATAAAAAAACCGATACCTGTCGAAACTTGACCTGTCTCTTTTGAACCTGCAATCTCTGCGACTTGCGGAGGTTTTGAACCGGGTTCACCGCGACTCGCGGAGCCACCCTGACACGAACAGAAACCCTATTCTGCATTAATTACGGTGTAATTATTATTATTATAATTTAATTAAAACCCTAATTAGGGTTAGTATTTTAAATAATTAATTAATTTAGTTTTATTTATTTAATTTGTATCTTAAGTTTAATTAGTTTAATTAGTTTATAAAATTAATAGTTTTATAAAATAAATAATATAAAAATAATATTTTTATAAAAATTATACTTTTTACAACTTTTAGTTTATTTTTATATTTTGTCCCTTTTTATTCGTTTTTAGCGTAATTTTTGTATTTTTCGCTCATTTTTAGTTTTAAGTTCTAGTATTTTGCCGTAGCTTATTTTTTTACTTCTAGATTTTTAGGTTTTGCCGTAAAATCCCTTAAGTGCTTTCTCTTTAGACTAAGATTTAGGTGCTTTAGAATTTTGCGACGCCTATCTAAGTTTTAGTATTTTTTTAAAGATATTGCCATTTGGGATATGGTTTTACTTGTAAGCTTTAATATTTTTAGACGTAACTTTTAATTTTTAGTTTTTAGTTCCTTTTTAAGTTTCAACGCGCTACTTTCTTATTTTTTTTTTCGACGCCTTTTACCTATGTATCAATTATCACTCCAATTAGTAATCTCAATTTGTAATTTTAATTTTAAGTTAGTGATAGTAATAAGGTTGGGTTAGTCGAGTGTTTTTAAGTTTTATAAGTCACTCTTTTTCTTTCTTATTTTTCGACGCCTTTTATTTTTCAACCCTTTTCTTTTTCGACCTTTTCCGACGCGCTCTTTTTCTTTCTTATTTCTCGCCATTCTAGTTTTTAGGACTTAGAATTTTTCTACTTCTTCTCTAAATTTCTTTAAATTACGAAAATTTATTTTAAGTGATTAAATTGATAGACATTAAAATTTTCTGGTTCATAGTAATAGTTGAATTTGTACGTGGACCGAGTTATTGGAGCCAAACAGTACTTAATTATATTGAGACCAAACGAATCATGCCCCTCTGCTGCATCTTTTGGCTATTCGAAACGTGGGCAAAATTAGAAAAGTCTATTAATTGGATAACTTATATAATTTTTCTTTCCTTTTAAAAACTAATAGGATATTCAGTGAATGCACCGAGCAAGACGTTCACCACCTTTTGTACATTCACTAACTGTAACTCGATCAAGACATCTAGCAAATATTGTCGCCGTTGATTTTTCTTTAGAATCGTCATCCAGTCGACCAAGTACTCCAATTCAAATTTCCGATAATCCATTTTTTGAACCCAACCTCACAATTGAGAATCCGGAGAATATTCAGGGACAATTCATAGATCCTGAACCATTAATTTTTCCTCCGGAACCACCAATCATTCAAACAGAGATTGTTGAGGAACGAACCATTAAATCAGAATCCTCTAGTGATTCAGATTCAACAAATTCAATCATGGAGACTCTGGAACCTTTAAGTATGGAAGACCGAATGCGAGCTAAACCCACTGGCCAAGGTCACACAATTACTCATCCAGACATTAATGCGCCAGATTACGAAATCAAAGGACAAATTCTACATATGGTGACTAATCAATGCCAATTTAGTGGTGCGCCGAAGGAAGATCCAAATGAACATCTTCGTACCTTTAATAGAATCTGCACTTTATTTAAAATAAGAGAAGTTGAGGATGAACAGATATATCTCATGTTATTTCCCTGGACTTTAAAGGGAGAAGCCAAAGATTGGTTGGAATCGTTACCTGAAGGGGCGATTGATACATGGGACGTTTTAGTTGAAAAATTTCTTAAACAATTCTTTCTGGCATCTAAAGCCATAAGACTTCAAGGAGAAATTGTTACGTTCACACAGAAACCGAATGAAACTCTATATGAGGTGTGGACAAGATTTGGAAAGTTATTAAGAGGATGTCCGCAACATGGTTTAGACACTTGTCAAATAGTACAAATATTCTACCAAGGATGCGACATCACTACAAGAAAAGACATCGATATAGCAGCTGGTGGTTCCATTATGAAGAAAACAGAAACTGATGCTTACAAGATTATTGATAACACTGCTTCCCACTCACATGAGTGGCACCAAGAAAAAGATATCGTTAGATCATCTAAAGCAGCTAGAGCCGATTCTAGCCATGACTTAGATTCCATTTCCGCAAAGATAGATGCTGTTGAGAGACGAATGGAAAAGATGACTAAAGATATACACTCAATACGAATTAGTTGTGAGCAGTGTGGAGGACCACATTTGACAAAAGATTGTCTCAGTATTGAACTAACAATGGAACAAAGAGAGAATATTTCATACATAAACCAAAGGCCTGGAAATAATTATCTGAATAATTATCAACCGCCAAGACCGATTTACAATCAAAACCAAAATTATAATCGAAATGTTCCATACAACAACCAACAAGGTCCTAGCAATCAACAAGTATCCAATAATACTTACAATCAGCAAAGACCTAATTTTCAAAACAAACCACCACAAACCGATGATAAAAAGCTGAATTTAGAAGATATGATGACGAAGCTAGTTGAATCTCAAACACAGTTTTTCACATCTCAGAAACAAACTAATGAACAAAATGCTCAAACATTTAGAAATCAACAAGCTTCTATTTAAAATTTGGAACAAGAAGTAAGTAACCTAGCAAGGTTAATAGGTGAAAGAAAACCGGGAAGTTTACCTAGTGATACAAATGCTAACCCCCGGAATGAAACAGCTAAAGCCATTACCACAAGAAGTGGTATTACACTTAAACCACCTGAAATACCTGTAACTTCTGATGAAGCTATTCCTGCTCCACAAGAACCACAACCTGAACAAGATGAGGAAACAGAACCGGTAGTTGAAAAGGTTAATGAAAATAACACAGTTAAGGCTAAACCTTATGTTAAACCATACCAACCACCACTTCCTTACCCGAGTAAAATGAAAAAAGAGAAACTTGAAGCCGAGCAATCCAAATTTTTGGATATGTTTAAACAGATAAATGTAAATCTTCCTTTCATTGATGTAATTTCAGGAATGCCTAGATATGCTACATTTCTGAAAGATCTAATCACAAATAGAAAGAAAATGGAAGAACTCTCGGTTGTTACTATGAATGCTAATTGTTCAGCAGTGCTGTTGAATAAGATACCAGAAAAACTATCAGATCCAGGAAGTTTCACAATTCCATATTTTCTGGGTAGTCTTAGTTCAATAGAAGCATTGGCAGACTTAGGTGCCAGTATAAATTTAATGCCGTATTCACTATACGCTAAACTAGACCTTGGAGAATTGAAACCAACAAGAATAAGTATACAACTAGCCGATCGATCAATAAAATATCCTAGAGGGATAATGGAGAACATGCTAGTTAAAGTTGGTACTTTAGTATTTCCAGTAGATTTTTTTGTTCTGGACATGGAAGAAGATTCACAAGTTCCTCGCATATTAGGAAGACCATTCTTAAACACGGCTAAAGCAATGATAGACGTGTTTGGTAAGAAATTGACCCTAAGTATAGAGGACGAGAGTGTTACCTTTTCTGTTGATAAAGCAATGCAACAACCATAATCTGCAGATGATACATGTTATTATATTCAAACTATAGATTCACATGCATAATTGTTAGAAGAATTTTCAGAATTACAAGGAACAGGAGAATGTTCTTTAGGAGAAGGAACTGAACCAATTGATGAAATTGAAATGTTAGCTACACTAATGGCTAATGGATATGAACCAACAACAGAAAAAATTCAAATGCTAAAAGAAGAAGACAGATATCGATACAAATCATCGATAGAAGAACCTCCGACATTAGAGTTAAAGCCACTTCCAAACCATTTGGAATACGCTTATTTACATGGTGAATCTGAATTACCTGTAATAATATCATCTTCTCTTACTGAAAATGAAAAATCTCAACTCATTTCTGTGTTGAAAGCTCATAAACCAGCTATTGCATGGAAGATTCATGATATTAAAGGAATAAGTCCTTCGTATTGCACACATAAAATCCTTATGGAAGAAGGTCATAAAACGTATGTGCAACGCCAACGAAGACTAAATCATAATATGCAAGATATTGTTAAGAAAGAAATTATTAAACTGCTAGATGCAGGTTTAATTTATCCAATTTTTGATAGTCCATGGGTAAGCCCAGTTCAATGCGTGCCTAAGAAGGGTGGCATGACTGTTATTACAAATGAGAAAAATGAGCTTATTCCTACTAGGACTATAACAGGATGGCGTGTTTGTATTGATTATAGAAAATTAAATGACGCCACCAGAAAAGATCACTTTCCCTTACCTTTCATTGATCAAATGTTAGAAAGATTAGCCGGAAACAGTTACTATTGTTTTCTAGATGGTTTTTCCGGATATTTTCAAATTCCAATAGCACCCGAGGACCAAGAGAAAACCACTTTCACGTGCCCTTATGGTACTTTTGCTTACAAACGCATGCCATTTGGACTTTGCAACGCCCCTGCAACCTTTCAAAGGTGCATGATGGCGATTTTTCACGACATGATAGAAGAATGCATGGAAGTTTTCATGGATGACTTTTCAGTCTTCGGTGATACATTTGAAACATGTCTAGTTAATCTTGAACGAATGCTTATTAGATGCGAACAATCAAATCTAGTACTTAATTGGGAGAAATGCCATTTCATGGTTAAAGAAGGCATCGTTCTTGGACATAAGATCTCAAAGGAAGGAATTGAAGTGGATAGAGCTAAAGTAGATGTAATTGCTAAACTTCCACATCCCACCAATGTTAGAGGAGTTAGGAGTTTTCTAGGGCATGCCTGTTTTTACCGACGTTTCATAAAAGATTTTTCTAAAATTGCCACTCCTATGAATAAACTATTAGAAAAGGATGCTCCATTCATCTTTTCAGATGAATGCATCAAATCTTTTAATATTCTTAAAGAAAAACTCACTAATGCGCCGATCATGATAACTCCAAATTGGAATCTACCGTTTGAACTTATGTGCGATGCAAGTGATTTTGCAATGGGAGCCGTTTTAGGACAAAGGATTGAAAAACGATTTCAACCTATATATTATGCTAGTAAGACGTTACAAGGAGCACAAAAAAATTACACAACTACTGAAAAAGAACTCCTTGCTATTGTCTTTGCTTTTGACAAATTTCGTTCATATCTCGTTCTAGCTAAAACGGTGGTCTATACCGACCATTCTGCTCTTAGATACCTATTTTCGAAACAAGATGCTAAACCAAGATTAATCCGTTAGATCTTACTCTTACAAGAGTTTGATATTGAAATCCGAGATAAAAAGGGAGCAGAAAATCTCGCCGCTGATCATCTTTCTCGTCTTGAAAATCCCGAATTAGAAGTTCTAAATGAATCGGCCATACAAGACAACTTTCCTGATGAATATCTATTGAAGATAGATTATAATGAAATTCCATGGTTTGTAGACTATGCAAACTACTTAGTTTGTGGATTCCTTG
This sequence comes from Rutidosis leptorrhynchoides, assembly GCF_046630445.1. Classification (NCBI taxonomy): domain Eukaryota; kingdom Viridiplantae; phylum Streptophyta; class Magnoliopsida; order Asterales; family Asteraceae; genus Rutidosis; species Rutidosis leptorrhynchoides. The sequence goes on from NC_092333.1 coordinate 481,092,671, forward strand.
AAAAAGGATTATCGTACCAAAAACGAAAGAAATTCTTTAGTGATATAAAACACTATTTCTGGGAAGATCCACATTTGTTTAAAAGTTGTCCAGATGGAATAATACGCCGATGTGTATTTGGAGATGAAGCTAGTAAAATTTTAAACCATTGTCACACAGGACCAACAGGAGGGCATTATGGGCCTCAACTCACAGCAAGAAAAGTTTACGATGCTGGATTCTATTGGCCTACAATTTACAAAGACGCACACCTTCTTTGCAAATCCTGTGATGCTTTTCAAAGGGCCGGAAAAATAAGTCAACGTGATGAAATGCCACAAAATGTCATTCAAATATGTGAAGTATTTGACATTTGGGGTATTGACTTTAAGGGTCCATTTCCAAAATCTCATAATAATTTATACATTCTCGTAGCCATTGATTATGTATCTAAATGGGCGGAAGCACAAGCTCTCCCAACTAACGATGCACGAGTTGTAGTCAACTTTTTAAAACGTCTTTTTGCAAGGTTTGGAACACCGAAAGCTTTAATAAGTGATCGGGGAACTCATTTCTGTAATAATCAACTTGAGAAAGTTCTTAAAAGATATGGAGTAACTCATAAAATCTCCACTGCATATCATCTACAAACAAGTGGACAAGTTGAAAATACCAACCGAGCTTTAAAACGTATTCTAGAGAAAACCGTAGGATCAAATCCGAAGGAATGGTCCATTAAATTGGAGGATGCACTTTGGGCTTTTAGAACAGCCTACAAAACTTCAATTGGAACCACGCCTTTTTAACTCGTTTACAGAAAAGCATGTCATCTTCCAGTAGAAATTGAACACAAAGCATTTTGGGCTTTGAAGACATGTAATCTTGATTTACATGAAGCTGGACATCTACGATTAAGTCAACTAAATGAATTAGAAGAATTAAGACATGAAGCATACGAAATTCGTTAATCTATAAAGAAAGAACGAAGAAATGGCATGATAAAAGAATAAGAAGTTCAAAAGAATTTAAGGAATGAGACAGAGTTCTTCTTTTCAATTCACGATTCAAGCTATTTCCTGAAAAATTGAAATCAAGATGGTCTGGACCATTCATAGTCAAAAGAGTTTTTCCATACGGAACGATAAAATTAATAAATTCAAATGGGATTGAATTTAAAGTTAATGGTCACAGAGTTAAACACTACATAGATAGTCCGATGGTAGTCGACAACGAAGTTAATCACAATTTCGATACCACAGCTAACTAAGTGTGGGGAGAATCAAGTCTTTAAAGGATAATATGTATTTCTGTTAGAGTTAGATTTTCTGTTTTCGTGTAGTTCTCGAAAATGGAACCCGAATGGTCTTTCCCTAGCAAACCCTAAAGAAATAGTCTTCTCCCCCCTTTCTGAATTTATATTTTTTTTAGGTTTTTATGAAATGAAGACTTCCTGTGAACTAAACTATGGTATAATGCTACACGCTTTGATTACTAAACGTAATAATGACACACTTCCGAGTGAACTGGTATCAGTAATCAGAGAAAAATTGGACGGAGTAAGAAAAGAATCCAGATGCGAAGATAATAAGTTACAATTTGGTAAAGGAAAATCAAAATCCGCAGCGAAAAGAAGAGCACGACACCTTGAAAAATGTCACAAATGCTGAAAATGGTCACACGAAGGTAAATGTTCAAATAATCAAACCTATTCAAACACCGAATTTGTTACTTTATGCAGAGATGGACCGTTCATATGTTTAGAAGAAAAAACATTAAATGCTCGAGGTTACGCCTATGTAGCCATGGAAAATCAATTAGTACGACTATCTTATGAGTGGGCTAGAGCATATCACTAAGAAAATACCTCACAGGTAAGTTTGTACAGTTTTTATTTTTATTTTTAACCTTTTGATAATAAACGCTAATTTGTTCGCTAGAAAGTATTAAATTGGTATTCAATAAAATTAGGTCTTGCGACCGAAATTATTGATATCATACAAAAATTTATTACATCACTGCGAAATTTAACGTTTATTCTTAAGGTATAAATATCTTTAATCATTCAACCCAAAATATTTCAAAAATTCGTCATGAGTTAAATTAGGACACGGAACCGAAATTACTTTACCGAAAAGAGGGGTGTATATTTTTGATAATATTTGATTGATTAAAGTGGGATAAAAGCCAAAAAGATTTTTAATTTTATTTTTACCATTTTTTAAAATTAATATATAAATATTAAATTAATATTGTAAACTTCTTTAAAATTGTAAATATTTGAAAAATAAATATTTTTTAAGTTTGTATGTATAAAAACAAAAATATAATTTAAGTTTGGTGTGAATTTTTAATTTTTTAAAAAAATATGAATTTTTAATTTTATGCATTTTAAATTTAAGTTTGGTGTGAATTTAAAAAAAAAAATTTACTTTATTTCGCTAAGTTAAAAATATGATTTTTAAAATTCGTCGTGAGTTGAAGACTAGGTCGTTGAACCGAAATTGCTCTACCCAAGGGAGGGACGAGAAATTTTATTATCATTATTTTTAATCTTATTGATTTAAAGTATGTCAAAAACATTAAAAAAAACTCAAAAATCTTTGCTTTTAAAACAAACGCCAATATGTTTGGAAACTTTGGTAAAATTTAATCATTTTTCTACGCTAATCTTCCTTAATAATTTAAATTGTTACTGATTTCTTGCAAATGAGGGCATTGCAAGATCTTAAGTGTGGGAAGGGATTAAATTCTTTCGGATTTTTAAATTTTTTTTATTTAAACACTTGGTTACCATTAAAAATACTAGTAACGCAGTAGTTGTATTAGAATCTAGTGCTCTCTGATAACAAAGAACAGCCCTAGTCTTATATACTGACTACCCAATTCTAGTAAAATTTTTCAAAATTTTCAACTAAATGAACTCAAAATCATGTTTATACATATTTATGAACGATAAAACTAGGTGTTAACACCGAAATTATTGTTACCTCGGAAAGGACATAAATTGAGAAACAAAAAAAAGGAAAATAAAAGCCAAGTGTGGGAAAATTTACCAAGTTATTTTAAACATATGTCACATATTTCTGTAACAAATAAATGAAAATACTTTTGCTTTGGACTAAACTAAAAAGTTTTACCCGATTTACTGTAAGAAAGATGGATCTACACGATGAATCAATTTCATCATTAAAAGGAAGTAAAGTCTTCCGAAAAAGAAACGCGCTTCTTGATTTAGGTCATGAAGTTGTCGTCCAGACCAGCTGTAGGTTGACGAAAAACCTAGAAATGTCATCTCTAAAATCAGCAGGAAATCCACGGACCTCAGCATAAAACAGGGTCGCCAAGTGGTCAGACTTATCCTAACCATGAGAGGATCTGTCTCGTAAAATGGGGAGGACGCCGTGCAAATTAGCTTGATAAGACTAATGAATCAGATCCCCAGAAAGGATAATCTCCTTAAAGATTAAAAATCAGCATTTAAGCCTGAGATTTACTGTTGCTCCTACAAAGGATAGTAATTGCGTCCGACACGTTATAGACCATAATTAAAAGCATGTCAGGGGACATTGCCTTAACAGTTGTTTGTTCAACGCTTCCCTTTACAACCGGACGGTAGTTTACCGAAAGGTAATATACGTAGCAAGTATACTGGACGTGTTGCTTTCCCAATACAAGGTTAGCAAGTGGGTGACAAAAAACCGCAAGTTTTGAGCTAAAAATTTCAAATATGAAACCCACCAAACCCACAAAAACAATTTGCAAACACCAGTGAAGGGTTATTCCGGAAAACTTATCTAGGGTAAAAACTAGATTTAATTTTCAAAAGATCAAATGTTTTCATAAAGATCCAATTTCCTTAATGGATCTAATTTTTTATAGTCATGTGGGACTGTAAACCACATCGTTACTACCATTGTTTATACCGCCGTATAGAAATCACTGATGTACAAAGTGTGAAGAATAAAGAAGTGATTCTAGTATTTCAAGACTATATTGCTTGAGGACAAGCAACACTCAAGTGTGGGAATATTTGATAATGCTAAAAACGAACATATATTTCATAGCATTATCCCTCAAGAAAGACAAGCTTTTAGTTGCAATTGTTCTATTTACAAGTGATATTCGTTTAAATATTAAAAGGTGAAGATAAAAGGCAGATTCGACGAATTGAAGATGCAAAGGTCCAAAAAGCTAAAAAGTACAAGATACAATCAAAAAGGTTCAAATTATTGATGAGAAACGTCTCGAAATTACAAGAGTACAAGATGCAAAACGCAAAGTACACGATATAAAATAGTACGCAAGGACGTTCGAAAATCCGGAACCGGGACCAGAGTCAACTCTCAACGCTCGACGCAAAGGACTAAAAATTACAAGTTAACTATGTATATAAATATAATATAAATATAATTAATTATATAAATTATATATATATTATATTTATATATTAAAACCGTCAGCAGACTTGGATCCAAACTTGTGTGAGCTGGATTTACGAACTCCGCGACTCGCGGAGTTTGTAGTGCAAAAAGGCCGCAACTCGCGGAGCTGTCCTGGACAAAAATGCCTATAAAAGCTCGCGCATTCTGAACGTTTTAAATATCCTTTTATCAATCTCTCTATCTATATTATACGATATATATATATATATATATATATATATATATATATATATATATATATATATATATATATATATATTAATTTTAATTTTAATTTTAATTTTAAATCATAATAATAAGGGTATGTTAGCGAATATTGTAAGGGTGTAAGTCGAAATTCTGTCCGTGTAACGCTACACTATTTTTAATCATTGTAAGTTATGTTCAACCTTTTTAATTTAATGTCTCGTAGCTAAGTTATTATTATGCTTATTTAATCCGAAGTAATCATGATGTTGGGCTAATTACTAAAATTGGGTAATTGGGCTTTGTACCATAATTGGGGTTTGGACAAAAGAACGACACTTGTGGAAATTAGACTATGGGCTATTAATGGGCTTTATATTTGTTTAACTAAATGATAGTTTGTTAATTTTAATATAAAGATTTACAATTGGACGTCCCTATAAATAACCATATACACTCGATCGGACACGATGGGCGGGGTATTTATATGTACGAATAATCGTTCATTTAACCGGACATGGGAATGGATTAATAGTCTATGGAATTATTAAAACAGGGGTGAAATTATGTACAAGGACACTTGGCATAATTGATAACAAAGTATTAAAACCTTGGGTTACACGCAGTCGATAACCTGGTGTAATTATTAAACAAAGTATTAAAACCTTGTTACAGTTTAAGTCCCCAATTAGTTGGAATATTTAACTTCGGGTATAAGGATAATTTGACGAGGATACTCGCACTTTATATTTATGACTGATGGACTGTTATGGACAAAAACCAGAAGGACATATTAAATAATCCAGGACAAAGGACAATTAACCCATGGGCATAAAACTAAAATCAACACGTCAAACATCATGATTACGGAAGTTTAAATAAGCATAATTCTTTTATTTCATATTTAATTTCCTTTATTTTATATTTAATTGCACTTCTAATTATCGCACTTTTATTTATTGTTATTTAATTGCACTTTTAATTATCGTATTTTTTAATTATCGCAATTTTATTTTATCGCACTTTTATTTATTGCAATTTCATTATCATTATTTACTTTACGCTTTAAATTAAGTCTTGTATTTATTTTTAATATTTTACTTTAGGTTTTAACTGCGACTAAAGTTTTAAAAATCGACAAACCGGTCATTAAACGGTAAAACCCCCCTTTATAATAATAATATTACTTATTTATATATTTGTATTTTTATAAATTAAAACTAATATAGCATTAAACTTTGTTTAAAAGATTCCCTGTGGAACGAACCGGACTTACTAAAAACTATACTACTCTACGATTAGGTACACTGCCTATAGTGTTGTAGCAAGGTTTAGGTATATCCACTCTATAAATAAATAAATATCTTGTATAAAATTGTATCGTATTTAAAAGTATTTCGTTGTAAAAATAATACTATTTCCTAGTACACCTCGCACACATCAATGATCTTAAGTGTGGGGGGAGAGATATAAATTCTCGCGGATGTAATACACTTGGCTTGAGTCTTATTTTTGATTAAAATGTTAAAAAATTGGGAATTTTTAAAATTTTTGACTCATTCAAAAGCCAAGTGTAGTTGTTTTATGAAGCAAATGTTATCACCTTTGTAAGTTAAATTGTGCAGGTACCTCAATGGTGTTGGTGTTTTTGTATTTTCTTTTGCGTGAGTGTGTGTGTAATAAGGGAGCAATGTCTTCCAGGGTATAAAAACCCAAAATTGTAGGATGATTCAAGTCCATCCATAAAGGAAGTTGAGTCTTCCAAATGCCCGTCTTACTTGGTGTAGGAGACTTCCTAATCTACATCATTTCATACTGACATTGGTTGATACATCATTTCACGATGTATTATACCGATGTATCGTACTGTGAGAAGAGGAGCCTTGAGCTTCAACCGTGCTGTCTTTTTATGTAAGAGCAATGGCTTCGTGCTAGCGTTTGCTTAGACAACGTACGCCATGGCCAAAAGTCATGGTAACTTTTAAAATACGGGAATGTAGTATATGCATCCTGCATTTTCTTAAAATTAGCATAAAAGCTAAGATGCGTGGGAAGTGGGGTCCAAGGACCTTAAATAAAACTTCAAACAAGTGTTTAAATACTTCCGGGAGAATCGAGTCCTCCCATGTTGTTCTTAGGAAGTAAAGTCTTCCGAACTTGTAAGTAAAGTCTTACAAGTAAACTTTGTTTCAAAAGACCATTGCTTGAAAGTAAAGTCTTTCAGGTTTCGTGCAATAGACCCTCCGAAAAATTTACACCCAATGTAGGTCGTTTAAGTGCAACTACCCGTGCGGCTGTCCCATAATCGAAAAGGCTTGTATGCATACCGGCTTTTGAGCCAAATCATGGAATTGATGGACCTCTTAATTTGCCACGTGGGGCACTAATTCTACGAACCTCCGCCAATGCTTTCGCCCTACTATGAGAGAAACCATAGAGTTGTGATAGAAAGCTTGATGAGTTCCGGTCATCCTGTGACCGGATTGACCATAAAGATAGGGGTAACCAGTCCCCTATGCTTTGGCGCACCCACCTTAACCTAATTTTTGGAATTGACGATTTTATATGGAATTAACGAATCATTGGTGTTTTGGGGGCATGGAGGTGAAAGAGGGATAGCCAAAACGGGTTGATGAAAGAAGCATACTTTTTGAAGGCATATACTTTGTGTACGACAGATTCCTTGGTGAACGGTAATTTTTTTTTATATTTATAGCCTTGTTCATTTTGGGGGTTTACATTGTGATTTTCATGGTGATTGGAGCTTATGATTTATATCTTGTTGATAATTTTGAGTTAATTTTGGTAAATTGATGGCTATCCCGTCAATCCTACATAATTGGTCAAAGTCAAGGAGGTCAAAAGTTCGAGTTTGTGAAAAATTGTATACTTGATGATTAATGATTGATGACTTTTTAGAAGATGGAGTTGACTTTGACTGGGGAAATGGTAGTTAATGGTGTATCCTATAGGATACACGCATAATGACATCATTTTTATACAGAAAACTCGATCAAAGAGCATTAGAGATAACTAAATTTGGTGATTTTTAGCATTTGCCGCCCAACGTTTATCAGGCCGCCCAGCGTCAAGCGTAAGCCCTGCAGGCAGCTTCTATGCATAAGCTCTTTAACTCAGCGCATGAACGGCACGCAGCCATGTCAGCACACGCCACCGACATTCCGGATACTTCACGTAACAGAACCATTCAGTGATTGACATGAAATGTCCCGTTCATATTGATTATAAACGTTCCATATTAATTGATTTCGTTGCGAGGTTTTGACCTCTATATGAGACGTTTTTCAAAGACTGCATTCATTTTTAAAACAACCATAACCTTTATTTTATCTATAAAGGTTTAAAAAGCATTACGTAGATTATCAAATAATGATAATCTAGAATATACCGTTTACACACGACCATTACATAATGGTTTACAAAAAGAATATATTACATCAAAAACAAGTTTCTTGAATGCAGTTTTTACATAATATCATACAAGCATGAACTCCAAATCTTGTTCTTATTTTAGTATGCAACAGCGAAAGCTCTTAATAATCACCTTGGAATAAACATGCTTAAAATGTCAACAAAAATGTTGGTGAGTTATAGGCTTAACCTATATATTATCAAATCATAATAATAGACCACAAGATTTCATATTCCAATATACATCCCATACATAGAGATAAAATTCATTCATATGGTGAACACCTGGTAACCGACATTAACAAGATGCATATAAGAATATCCCCTATCATTCCGGGAAATCCTTCGGACATGATAAAAATGAATTCGAAGTACTAAAGCATCCGGTACTTTGGATGGGGTTCGTTAGGCCCAGTAGATATATCTTTAGGATTCGCGTCAATTAGTAGATCGGTTTACTAATTCTTAGGCTACCAAGCAAAAAGGGGCATATTCGGCTTCGATCATTCACCCATATAATGTAGTTTCATTTACTTGTGTCTATTTCGTAAAACATTTATAAAACTGCATGTATTGTCATCCCAAAATATTAGATTTTAAAAGTGGGACTATAACTCACTTTCACAGATTTTTACTTCGTCGGGAAGTAAGACTTGGCCACTGGTCGATTCACGAACCTATAACAAATATGTACATATATATCAAAGTATGTTCAAAATATATTTACAACATTTTTAATACGTTTTAATGTTTTAAGTTTATTAAGTCAGCTGTCCTCGTTAGTAACCTACAACTAGTTGTCCATAGTTAGATGTACAGAAAATAAATTGATATATATTATCTTGACCCAATACACGACCCAGTGTATACACGTCTCAGGCTAGATCACAACTCAAAGTATATATTTTTGGAATCAACCTCAACCCTGTATAGCTAACTCGAACATCACTGCATATAGAGTGTCTATGGTTGTTCCAAATAATATATATACATGGGTCAATATGATATGTCAAAACATTTGCATACGTGTCTATGGTATCCCAAGATTACATAATATATTAGAATACATGTATAATACAATATAAGTTAGCTAGGATATGATTTGTATAGAATTGTTACAATATTTCCCGAAGCTACAACAATCAAAAAAATATCCAATCTTGTTTTACCCATAACTTCTTCGTTTTAAATCCGATTTGAGTGAATCAAATTGCTACGGTTTCATATTGAACTCTATTTTATGAATCTAAACAGAAAAAGTATAGGTTTATAGTCGGAAATATAAGTTATAAGTCATTTTTGTAAGAGGTAGTCATTTCAGTCGAAAGAACGACGTCTTGATGACCATTTTGAAAAATATATTTTCACTTTGAGTTTAACCATGATTTTTGGATATAGTTTCATGTTCATAAGAAAAATCATTTTTCCAGAAGAACAACTTTTAAATCAAAGTTTATCATATTTTTTAATTATCAAACCCAAAACAGCCCGCGGTGTTACTACGACGGCGTATGTCCGGTTTTACGGTGTTTTTCGTGTTTTTAGGTTTTAAATCATTAAGTTAGCATATCATATAGATATAGAACATGTGTTTAGTTGAATTTAAAAGTCAAGTTAGAAGGATTAACTTTTATTTGCGAACAAGTTTAGAATTAACTAAACTATGTTCTAGTGATTTCAAGTTTAAACCTTCGAATAAGGTAGTTTTATATATATGAATCGAATGATGTTATGTATATCATTACTACCTCAGGTTTTGTGGATAAACCTACTGGAAATGAGAAAAATAGATCTAGCTTCAAAGAATCTTTGGATGGCTTGAAAGTTCTTGAAGCAGAATCATGACACGAAAACAAGTTCAAGTAAGATTTCCACTCGAAATAAGATTGTTATAGTTATAGAAATTGAAAAAAAGTTTGAATATGAGTATTACCTTGTATTAGAAAGATATCTTACTGTAAATAAGAAAGATTTCTTGAGGTTGGATGATTACTTTACAAGATTGGAAGTAAGCTAGCAAACTTGGAAGTATTCTTGATTTTATGAAACTAGAACTTATAGAATTTATGAAGAACACTTAGAACTTGAAGATAGAACATGAGAGAGATCAATTAGATGAAGAAAATTGAAGAATGAAAGTGTTTGTAGGTGTTTTTGGTCGTTGGTATATGGATTAGATATAAAGGATGTGTAATTTTGTTTACATGTAAATAAGTCATGAATGATTACTAATATTTTTGTAATTTTATGAGATTTTTCATGCTAGTTCCCAAATGATGGTTCCCACATGTGTTAGTTGACTCACATGGGCTGCTAAGAGCTGATCATTGGAGTGTATATACCAATAGTGCATACATCTAAAAGCTGTGTATTGTACGAGTACGAATACGGGTGCATACGAGTAGAATTGTTGATAAAACTGAACGATGATGTAATTGTAAGAATTTTTGTTAAGTAGAAGTATTTTGATAAGTGTCTTGAAGTCTTTCAAAAGTGTATGAATACATATTAAAACACTACATGTATATACATTTTAACTGAGTCGTTAAGTCATCGTTAGTCGTTACATGTAAATGTTGTTTTGAAACCTTTAGGTTAACGATCTTATTAAATGTTGTTAACCCATTGTTTATTATATCTAAAGAGATGTTAAATTATTACATTATCATGATATTATGATATATTAATATATCTTAGTATGATATATATACAGTTAAATGTTGTTACAACGATAATCGTTACATATATGTCTCGTTTCGAAATCATTAAGTTAGTAGTCTTGTTTTTACATATGTAGTTCATTGTTAATACACTTAATGACATGTTTACTTATCATTTATCATGATTAAACATAGTGTATCAATATCTTAATATGATTCATATGTATTTAGTAAGACGTTGTTATAACGATAATCGTTATATATATCGTTTCGAGTTTCTTAATTTAATAAACTCAATTTTATGTATATAATTTATTGTTAAAATACCTAATGAGATACTTACTTATTATAATATCATGTTAACTATATATGTAACCATATATATGTCATCATATAGTTTTTACAAGTTTTTACGTTCGTGAATCACCGGTCAACTTGGGTGGTCAATTGTCGATATGAAACCTATTTCAATTAATCACGTCTTAACAAGTTTGATTGCTTAACATGTTGGAAACACTTAATCATGTAATTATCAAATTCAATTAATATAAATAAACATGGAAAAGTTCGGGTCACTACAGTACCTACCCGTTAAATAAATTTCGTCCCAAAATTTTAAGCAGTTGGAGGTGTTGACGTATCTTCTGGAAATAAGTACGGGTATTTCTTCTTCATCTAATATTCTCATTCCCAGGTGAACTCAGGTCCTCTACGAGCATTCCATCGAACCTTAACAATTGGTATCTTTTTTTGCTTAAGTCTTTTAACCTCACGATCCATTATTTCGACGGGTTCTTCGATAAATTGAAGTTTTCGTTAATTTGGATTTCGTCTAATGGAATAGTGAGTTATTCTTTAGCAAAATATTTCTTCAAATTCGAGACGTGGAAAGTGTTATGTACAGCCGCGAGTTGTTGAGGTAACTCAAGTCGGTAAGCTACTGGTCCGACACGATCAATAACCTTGAATGGTCCAATATACCTTGGGTTTAGTTTCCCTCGTTTACCAAATCGAACGACGCCTTTCCAAGGTGCAACTTTAAGCATGACCATCTCTCCAATTTCAAATTCTATATCTTTTCTTTTAATGTTAGCGTAGCTCTTTTTTCTACTTTGGGCGGTTTTCAACCGTTGTTGAATTTGGATGATCTTCTCGGTAGTTTCTTGTATTATTTCCGGACCCGTAATCTGTCTATCCCCCACTTCACTTCAACAAATCGGAGACCTGCACTTTCTACCATAGAGTGCTTCAAACGACGCCATCTCAATGCTTGAATGGCAGCTATTGTTGTAGGAAAATTCTGCTAACGGAAGGTGTTGATCTCAACTGTTTCCGAAATCAATAACACATGCTCGTAGCATGTCTTCAAGCGTTTGTATCGTCCTTTCGTTCTACCCATCAGTTTGTGGATGATAAGAAGTACTCATGTCTAGACGAGTTCCTAATGCTTGCTGTAATGTCTGCCAGAATCTTGAAATAAATCTGCCATCCCTATCAGAGATAATAGAGATTGGTATTCTATGTCTGGAGACGACTTCCTTCAAATACAATCGTGTTAACTTATACATCTTGTCATCTTCTCTTATTGGCAGGAAATGTGCTGATTTGGTGAGACGATCAACTATTACCCAAATAGTATCAAAACCTCTTGCAGTCCTTGGCAATTTAGTGATGAAATCTATGGTAATGTTTTCCCATTTCCATTCCGGGATTTCGGGTTGTTGAAGTAGACCTGATGGTTTCTGATGCTCCGCTTTGACCTTAGAACACGTCAAACATTCTCCTACGTATTTAGCAACATCGGCTTTCATACCCGGCCACCAAAAATGTTTCTTGAGATCCTTGTACATCTTCCCCGTTCCAGGATGTATTGAGTATCTGGTTTTATGAGCTTCTCTAAGTACCATTTCTCTCATATCTCCAAATTTTGGTACCCAAATTCTTTCAGCCCTATACCGGGTTCCGTCTTCCCGAATATTAAGATGCTTCTCCGATCCTTTGGGTATTTCATCCTTTAAATTTCCCTCTTTTAAAACTCCTTGTTGCGCCTCCTTTATTTGAGTAGTAAGGTTAGTGTGAATCATTATATTCATAGCTTTTACTCGAATGGGTTCTTTGTCCTTTCTGCTCAAAGCGTTGGCTACCACATTTGCCTTCCTCGGGTGATAACGAATCTCAGAGTCGTAATCATTCAACAATTCAATCCATCTGCGCTGCCTCATGTTCAGTTGTTTCTGATTAAATATGTGTTGAAGACTTTTGTGGTCGGTATATATAATACTTTTGACCCCATATAAGTAGTGCCTCCAAGTCTTTAATGCAAAAACAACCGCGCCTAATTCCAAATCATGCGTCGTATAAGTCTGCTCTTGAATCTTCAATTACCTAGACGCATAAGCAATTACTTTCATTCGTTGCATTAATACACAATCGAGACCTTGCTTTGAGGCTTCACAATATATCACAAAATTATCATTCCCTTCAGGTAATGACAATATAGGTGCCGTAGTTAACTTTTTCTTCAACAATTGAAACGCTTTTTCTTGTTCATCCTTCCATTCAAATTTCCTCCCTTTATGCGTTAATGCAGTCAAGGGTTTTGCTATTTTGGAAAAATCTTGGATGAATCTCCTGTAATAACCAGCTAGCCCTAAAAATTGGCGTATGTGTTTCGGAGTTTTTGGAGTTTCCCACTTTTCAACGGTTTCTATCTTTGCTGAGTCCACCTGAATACCTTCTTTGTTCACTATATGACCGAGGAATTGAACTTCTTCCAAGCAAAATGCACACTTTAAAAACTTAGCGTACAGTTTTTATTTTCTCAGCAACTCTAGCACTTTTCTCAAATGTTCTTCGTGCTCTTGATCATTCTTCGAGTAAATAAGTATGTCATCGATGAAAATAATGACAAACTTGTCAAGATATGGCCCACACACTCTGTTCATGAGGTCCACGAACACCGCTGGTGCATTAGTCAATCCAAACGGCATAACCATAAACTCGTAATGACCGTAACGCGTCCTAAAAGCAGTCTTCAAAATGTCATCCTCTTTCACCCGCATTTGGTGATATCCAGAACGTAAATCGATCTTCGAATAAACCGACGAGCCTTGTAGTTGATCAAATAAGTCGTCGATTCTCGGTAATGGGTAACGGTTCTTGATGGTAAGTTTGTTCAACTCTCGGTAGTCGATACACAACCTGAATGTACCATCTTTCTTCTTGACAAACAGAACAGGAGCTCCCCATGGTGATGTACTTGGTCAACTCAAACCACGCTCTAAAAGTTCCTATAACTGACTTTGTAATTCTTTCATTTCGCTGGGTGCGAGTCTGTATGGAGCACGAGCTATTGGTGCAGCTCCTGGTACAAGGTCTATTTGAAATTCAATGAATCGATGTGGGGGTAATCCCGGTAATTCTTTCAGAAATACATCGGGAAATTCTTTTGCGACGGGAACATCACTGATGTTCTTTTCTTCAGGTTTAACTTCCTCGATGTGTGCTAGAATGACGTAACAACCTTTTCTTATTAGTTTTTGCACCTTCAAACTACTAATAAGATTTAATTCCGCGTTGTTCTTTTCTCCGTACACCATTAAAGGTTTTCCTTTTTCACGCATAATGCGAATCGCATTTTTGTAACAAACGACCTCTGCTCTCACCTTTTTCAACCAGTCCATGCTAATTATTACGTCAAAACTCCCTAACTCGACTGGTTTTAAATCAATTTTAAACGTTTCATCCCCCATTTTAATTTCTCTCTCCCGACATATATTATCTGCTGAAATTAATTTACCGTTTGCTAATTCGAGTAAAAATTTACTATCCAAAGGCGTCAATGGGCAACTTAATTTAGCACAAAATTCTCTACTCATATAGCTTCTATCCGCAACCGAATCAAATAAAACATAAGCAGATTTATCGTCAATAAGAAACGTACCCGTAACAAGCTCCGGGTCTTCCTGTGCTTCTGCCGCATTAATATTGAAAACTCTTTCATGGCCCTGCCCATTAGTATTCCCCTGATTGGGGCAATTTCTAATAATGTGGCCCAGTTTTCCACATTTATAACAAACAGCGTTGGTATTACTTGCTCTGACACTATTCGTTTCGGCATTACTTGTTCCGACATTATTTGTTCCTTTAGTTCTATTAAACTTTGGTCCGTAGACCTCACATTTTGTCGCGCTATAACCATTTCTTTTACACCTGTTGCAAAATGTCGTACAAAACCCCTGATGATTTTCTTCACACCTATGACATGGCTGTTTTTGGTTTTTGTTGCCGTTGTTGTTATTGAGGTTGTTGTTGGGATTGTTATTGTTGTTGAAACGGTTGTTGTAGTTGTTATTGTTGTTGGGATGTTTGTTGTAGTTATTGTTAGGATTGCGGTTATTGTTGCAATTGTTGTTGCGGTTGTTGGGATAGTTGTTGCGATTGTGGTTTTAATTGTTATTGTTGTTGTACTGGTGACTCTTGTCACCGTTTTCCTCCCACTTCCTCTTGAGTTGTTTCATGTTGGCTTCTTCGGCCGCCTGCTCTTTAATTCTTCCCTCAATCTGATTTATGAGTTTATGAGCCATTCGACTTGCCTTCTGTATAGAAGCGGGCTCGTGTGAACTCACATCTTCTTGAATCCTTACTGGTAACTGATAATGCTAAAAACGAACATATATTTCATAGCATTATTCCTCAAGAAAGACAAGCTTTTAGTTGCAATTGTTCTATTTACAAGTGATATTCGTTTAAATAATAAAAGGTGAAGACAAAAGACAGATTCGATGAATTGAAGACGCAAAGGTCCAAAAAGCTCAAAAGTACAAAATACAATCAAAGAGGTTCCAATTATTGATAAGAAACTTCTTGAAATTACAAGAGTACAAGATTCAAAACGCAAAGTACAAGATATAAAATTGTACGCAAGGACGTTCGAAAATCCGAAACCGGGACATGAGTCAACTCTCAACGCTCGACGCAATGGACTAAAAATTACGAGTCAACTATGTACATAAATATAATATAATATATAATTAATTCTTAAAATTAATATATATATTATAATATATAATAAACCGTCGGTAAACAAAGAGCCAAATGTGGGTGAGCTGTGAAAACGATCTCCGCGACTCGCGAAGTTTGAAGAAGGAATGGGCCGCGAGTCGCGGAGCCCCAAAAACTGAAACTCCCTATAAAGCCCAACGAATTCTGATCAATTTTTCATCCAATATATCCATCCATCTATATACGTAAATATATTTATATTTATATTTTAATTTTAATTTTAATTATAATTCTAATAATAAGGGTATGTTAGCGAATGTTGTAAGGGTGTAAGTCGAAATTCTGTCCGTGTAACGCTACGCTATTTTTAATCATTGTAAGTTATGTTCAACCTTTTTAATTTAATGTCTCGTAGCTAAGTTATTATTATGCTTATTTAATCCGAAGTAATCATGATGTTGGGCTAATTACTAAAATTGGGTAATTGGGCTTTGTACCATAATTGGGGTTTGGACAAAAGAACGACACTTGTGGAAATTAGACTATGGGCTATTAATGGGCTTTATATTTGTTTAACTAAATAATAGTTTGTTAATGTTAATATAAAGATTTACAATTGGGCGTCCCTATAAATTACCATATACACTCGATCGGACACGATGGGCGGGGTATTTATATGTACAAATAATCGTTCATTTAACCGGACACGGGAATGGATTAATAGCCACTAGAATTATTAAAACAGGGGTGAAATTATGTACAAGGACACTTGGCATAATTGATAACAAAGTATTAAAACCTTGGGTTACACTCAGTCGACATTCTGGTGTAATTATTAAACAAAGTAATAAAACCTTGTTACAGTTTAAGTCCCCAATTAGTTGGAATATTTAACTTCGGGTATAAGGATAATTTGACGAGGACACTCGCACTTTATATTTATGACTGATGGACTGTTATGGACAAAAACCAGACGGACATATAAATAATCCAGGACAAAGGACAATTAACCCATGGGCATAAAACTAAAATCAACACGTCAAACATCATGGTTACGGAAGTTTAAATAAGCATAATTCTTTTATTTCATATTTAATTTCCTTTATTTTATATTTAATTGCACTTCTGATTATCGCATTTTTATTGTTATTGTCTTTAATTGCACTTTTAATTATCGTACTTTTTAATTATCGCAAGTTTATTTTATCGCACTTTTATTATTCGCAATTTCATTATCGTTATTTACTTTACGCTTTAAATTAAGTCTTGTATTTATTTATTATTTTACATTTGGTTTTAACTGCGACTAAAGTTTTAAAATCAACAAACCGGTCATTAAACGGTAAAAACCCCCCTTTATAATAATAATATTACTTATATATATATTTGTATTTTTATAAAATTAAACTAATATAGCGTTAAGCTTTATTTAAAGATTTTCCATGTGGAACGAACCGGACTTACTAAAAACTACACTACTGTACGATTAGGTACACTGCCTATAAGTGTTGTAGCAAGGTTTAAGTATATCCATTCTCTAAATAAATAAATATCTTGTGTAAAATTGTATCGTATTTAATAGTATTTCCTGCTAAAATATAAAGCTATTTTATATACACCTCACATAACATCAAGTTATTTTTAGCGCCGCTGCCGGGGAACAATCTAGCTTAAAAGCCGGAAGAGCAACGCTACATAAAAAAAAGATTTTTATTTTTAGTTTACTTTTATTAAAATTCACTTTTGTAAAAATACGTTTTTAATTATTCGAAAATATAAAAAGAAAAACAAAAATTTATATATTTTTAAGATTTTATTAAATATTTAAGTTTTATAAAGTTTCTTTATTTTTATTTTATAAAAATATAAGTTTTTATTATATAAATATTTTAGATTTTAAAACAGAAAATAGAAAAAAATATAAAATAAAAGAAAAAAAAAACGCGTCAAATTTTAAACTGTACCTGAGTTGAAAATTGGAACCCCGCGACTCGCGGAGTTTGCTGCTTGGAATACCGCAACTCGCGGAGCCACCCTGACACCGACAGAAACCCTAATCAGCATTTATTACGGGTAATTATTAATTATTATTATTAATAAACCCTAATTACTTAATTATTAATATAATTAGTTTAAGTTTTTAAATTAAATTGTATTTTAAATTTTAATTAGTTTTATTATATATATAAATTAATAGTTTTATAAAATAAATAATATAAAAATAATATTTTTATAAAAATTGTACTTTTTACAACTTTTAGTTTATTTTTATATTTTGTCCCTTTTTAATCGTTTTAGCGTAATATTTGTATTTTTAGCTCATATTTAGTTTTAAACTTAGTTTTTGCCATAGTTATTTTTACTTCTAGATTTTTAGGCATTGCCGTAGAATTCCTTAAGTGCTTTTTCTTTAGACTAAGATTTAGGTACTTTAGAATTTTGCGACGCCTTTTTAAGTTTTAGTTTCTTTTTAAGTTATTTCCATTTGGGATTTAGTTTTTCCTGTAAGCCTTATAATTTTTAGACGACTTTTACCTATGTATCAATTATCATTCCAATTAGTAATCTCAATTTGCGATTATAATTTTAAGTTAGTTGTAGTAATAAGGTTAGGTTAGTCAAGTGTTTTTAAGTGTTATAAGTTTCTTTTATTTTTCCGTCACCTTTTATTTTTCAACCATTTTTCTTTTTCGACCTTTTTCGACGAACTCTTTTTCTTTCTTATTTCTCGCTATTCTAGTTTTAGGACATAGATTTTTATTCTACTTCTTATCTAAATTTCTTAAAATTACGAAAATTTATTTTAAGTGGTTAAATTGATAGACATCAAAATTTTCTGGTTCGTAGTAATAGTTGGATTTGTATGTGGACTGGGTTATTGGAGCCAAACAGTCCTCAATTATATTGAGACCAAACGAATCCTGCCCCTCTGCTGCATCTTTTGGCTATTCGAAACGTGGGCAAAATCAGAAAAGTCTATTGATTGGATAACTTATTATAATTTTTCTTTCCTTTTAAAAACTAATAGGATATTCAGTGAATGCACCGAGCAAGACGTTCAACACCTTTAGTACGTTCACCACCTGTAACTAGATCAAGACATTTAGCAAATATTACTGCCGTTGATTTTTCTTTAGAATCGTCATCCAGTCGACCAAGTACTCCAGTTCAAATTTCCGATAATCCATTTTTTGAACCCGACCTCACAATTGAGAATCCGGAGAATATTCAGGGACGATTCATAGATCCTGAACCATTAAATTTTCCTCCGGAACCACCAATCATTCAAACAGAGATTGTTGAGGAACGAACCATTAAATCAGAATCCTCTAGTGATTCCGATTCAACAAATTCAATTATGGAGAATCTGGAACCTTTAAGTATGGAAGACCGAATGAGAGCTAAACGCACTGGCCAAGGTCACGCAATTACTCATCCAGACATTAATGCGCCAGATTATGAAATCAAAGGGCAAATTCTACACATGGTGACTAATCAATGCCAATTTAGTGGATCTGCACACTATTTAAAATCCGAGAAGTAGAGGATGAACAGATATATCTCATGTTATTTCCCTGGACTTTAAAGGGAGAAGCCAAAGATTGGTTGGAATCGTTACCTGAAGGGGCGATCGATACATGGGATGTTTTAGTTGAAAAATTTCTTAAACAATTCTTTCCTGCATCTAAAGCCGTAAGACTTCAAGGAGAAATTGTTACATTCACACAGAAGCCAAATGAAACTCTATATGAGGCTTGGACAAGATTTGGAAAGTTATTGAGATACCTGTCAAATAGTACAAATAGTACAAATATTGAGATACATGGTTTAGATACCTGTCAAATAGTACAAATATTCTACCAAGGATGCGACATCACTACAAGAAAAGACATAGATATAGCAGCTGGTGGTTCTATTATGAAGAAAACCGAAACTGATGCTTACAAAATTATTGATAACACTGCTTCTCACTCACATGAGTGGCACCAAGAAAAAGATATCATTAGATCATCTAAAGCAGCTAGAGCCGATTCTAGCCATGACTTAGATTCCATTTCCGCAAAGATAGATGCTGTCGAGAGACGAATGGAAAAGATGACTAATGATATTCACTCAATAAGAATTAGTTGTAAGCAGTGTGGAGGACCACATTTGACAAAAGATTGTCTCAGTATTGAATTAACAATGGAACAAAGAGAGAATATTTCATACATAAACCAAAGGCCTAGAAATAATTATCAGAATAATTATCAACCGCCAAGACCAATTTACAATCAAAACCAGAATTATAACCGAAATATTCCATACAACAACCAACAAGGTCCTAGCAATCAACAAGTATCCAATAATACTTACAACCAGCAAAGACCTAATTTTCAAAACAAACCACCACAACAAACCGATGATAAAAAGCCGAATTTAGAAGATATGATGACGAAGCTAGTTGAAACTCAAACGCAGTTTTTCACATCTCAAAAACAAACTAATGAACAAAATGCTCAAGCATTTAGAAATCAACAAGCTTCTATTCAAAATCTGGAACAAGAAGTAAGTAACCTAGCAAGGTTAATAGGTGAAAGAAAACCGGGAAGTCTACCTAGTGATACAAATGCTAACCCTCGGAATGAAACAGCTAAAGCCATTACCACAAGAAGTGGTACAACACTTAAACCACCTGAAATACTTGTAACTTCTGATGAAGCTATTCCTACTCCACAAGAACCACAACCTGAACAAGATATGGAAAAAGAACCGGTAGTTGAAAAGGTTAATGAAGATAACACAGTTAAGGCTAAACCTTATGTTAAACCATATCAACCACCACTTCTTTACCCGAGTAAAATGAAGAAAGAGAAACTTGAAGCCGAGCAACCCAAATTCTTGGATATGTTTAAACAGATAAATGTAAATTTTCCTTTCATTGATGTGATTTCAGGAATGCCTAGATATGCTAAATTCTTGAAAGATCTGATCACGAATAGAAAGAAAATGGAAGAACTCTCGGCCGTTACTATGAATGCTAATTGTTCAGCAGTACTGTTGAATAAGATACCAGAAAAACTATCTGATCCAGGAAGTTTCACAATTCCATGTTTTCTGGGTAGTCTTAGTTCAATAGAAGCATTGGCAGACTTAGGTGCTAGTATAAATTTAATGTCGTATTCACTATACGCTAAACTAGACCTTGGAGAATTGAAACCAACTAGAATAAGTATACAACTAGCTGATCGATCAATAAAATATCCTAGAGGGATAATGGAGAACATGCTAGTTAAAGTTGGTACTTTAGTATTTCCAGTAGATTTTGTTGTTCTGGACATGGAAGAAGATTCTCAAGTTCCTCTCATATTAGGAAGACCATTCTTAAACACGGCTAAAGCAATGATAGACGTATTCGGTAAGAAACTGACCCTAAGTATAGAGGACGAGAGTGTTACCTTTTCAGTTGATAAAGCAATGCAACAACCGCAATCTGCAGATGATACATGTTATTATATTCAAACTATAGATGCACATGCAGAATTATTAGAAGAATTTCCAGAATTACAAGGAACAGGAGAATGTTCTTTAGGAGAAGGTAATGAACCAATTGATGAAGTTGAAATGTTAGCTACACTTATAGCTAATGGATATGAACCAACAACAGAAGAAATTCAAATGCTAAAAGAAGAAGACAGATATTGATATAAATCATCAATAGAAGAACCTCCGAAATTAGAGTTAAAGCCACTTCCAAACCATTTGGAATACGCTTATTTACATGGTGAATCTGAATTACCTGTAATAATATCGTCTTCTCTTACTGAAAATGAGAAATCACAACTCATTTCTGTGTTGAAAGCTCATAAACCAGCCATTGCATGGAAGATTCATGATATTAAAGGAATAAGTCCTTCGTATTGCACACATAAAATCCTTATGGAAGAAGGTCATAAAACGTATGTGCAACGCCAACGAAGACTAAATCCTAATATGCAAGATGTAGTTAAGAAAGAGATTATTAAACTGCTAGATGCAGGTTTGATATATCCAATCTCTGATAGTCCATGGGTAAGCCCAGTTCAATGCGTGCCTAAGAAGGGTGGCATGACTGTCATTACAAATGAGAAAAATGAGCTTATTCCTACTAGGACTGTAACAAGATGGCGTGTGTGTATTGATTATAGAAAATTAAATGACGCCACCAGAAAAGATCACTTTCCCTTACCTTTCATTGATCAAATGTTGGAAAGATTAGCCGGAAATAGTTACTATTGTTTTCTAGATGGATTTTCCGGATATTTTCAAATTCCAATAGCACCCGAAGATCAAGAGAAAACCACATTCACGTGCCCTTATGGTACTTTTGCTTACAAACGCATGCCATTTGAACTTTGCAACGCCCCTGCAACCTTTCAAAGGTGTATGATGGCGATTTTTCATGACATGATAGAAGAATGCATGGAAGTTTTCATGGATGACTTTTCAGTCTTCGGTGATACATTTTAATCTTGTCTAGCTAATCTGGAACGAATGCTAATTAGATGCGAACAATCAAATCTAGTACTTAATTGGGAGAAATGCCATTTCATGGTTAAATAAGGCATCGTTCTTGGACATAAAATTTTAAAAGAAGGAATTGAAGTGGATAGAGCTAAAGTAAATGTAATTGCTAAACTTCCACATCCCACCAATGTTAGAGGAGTTAGGAGTTTTCTAGGGCATGCCGGTTTTTACCGACGTTTCATAAAAGATTTTTCTAAAATTGCCACTCCTATGAATAAACTCCTAGAAAAGGATGCTCTATTCATCTTTTCAGATGAATGTATCAAATCTTTTAATATTCTTAAAGAGAAACTCACTAATGCGCCGATCATGATAACACCAAATTGAAATCTACCATTTGAACTAATGTGCGATGCAAGTGATTTTGCAATGGGAGCCGTTTTAGGACAAAGGATTGAAAAACGATTTCAACCTATATATTATGCTAGTAAGACGTTACAAGGAGCTCAAACGAACTATACAACTACTGAAAAAGAACTCCTTGCTATTGTCTTTGCTTTTGACAAATTTTGATCATATCTCGTTCTAGTAAAAACGGTGGTTTATACCGACCATTCTGCTCTTAGATACCTATTTTCGAAACAAGATGCTAAACCAAGATTAATCCGTTGGATCTTACTCTTACAAGAGTTCGATATTGAAATCCGAGATAAAAGAGGAGCAGAAAATCTCGCCGCTGATCATCTTTCTCGACTTGAAAATCCCGCATTAGAAGTTCTAAATGAATCGGCCATACAAGACAACTTTCCTGATGAATATCTATTGAAGATAGATTATAAAGAAATTCCATGGTTTGCAGACTATGCAAATTACTTAGTTTGTGGATTCCTTGAAAAAGGATTATCGTACCAAAAACGAAAAAAATTCTTCAGTGATATAAAACACTATTTCTGGGAAGATCCACATTTGTTTAAAAGTTGTCCAGATGGAATAATACGCCGATGACTATTCGGAGATGAAGCCAGTAAAATATTAAACCATTGTCACACAGGACCAACAGGAGGGCATTATGGGCCTCAACTAACAGCAAGAAAAGTTTATGATGCTGGATTCTATTGGCCTACAATTTACAAAGACGCACACCTTCTTTGCAAATCATGTGATGCTTGTCAAAGGGCCGGAAAAATAAGTCAACGTGATGAAATGCCACAAAATGTCATCCAAGTATGTGAAGTATTTGACATTTGGGGTATTGACTTTATGGGTCCATTTGCAAAATCTCATAATAATCTCTATATTCTCGTAGCCATTGATTATGTATCTAAATGGGCGGAAGCACAAGCTCTCCCAACTAACGATGCACGTGTTGTAGTCAATTTTTTAAAACATCTTTTTGCAAGGTTTGGAACATCGAAAGCTTTAATAAGTGATCGGGGAACTCATTTCTGTAATAATCAACTTGAAAAAGTTTTTAAAAGATATGGAGTAACTCATAAAATCTCCACTGCTTATCATCCACAAACAAGTGGACAAGTTGAAAATACCAACCGAGCTTTAAAATGTATTCTAGAGAAAACCGTAGGATCAAATCCGAAGGAATGGTCCATTAAATTGGAGGATGCACTCTGGGCTTTTAGAACAGCCTACAAAACTCCAATTGGAACCACACCTTTTAGACTTGTTTATGGAAAAGCATGTCATCTTCCAGTAGAAATTGAACACAAAGCATTTTGGGCTTTGAAGACATGTAATCTTGATTTACATGAAGCTGGACGTCTACGATTAAATCAATTAAATGAATTAGAAGAATTAAGACATGAAGCATACAAAAATTCGTTGATCTATAAGGAAAGAACGAAGAAATGGCATGATAAAAGAATCAGAACTTCAAAAGAATTTAAGGAAGGAGACAGAGTTCTTCTTTTCAATTCACGATTCAAGCTATTTCCTGGAAAATTGAAATCAAGATGGTCTGGACCATTCATAGTTAAAAGAGTTTTTCCATACGGAACAGTAGAATTGATAAATTCAAATGGGATTGAATTTAAAGTTAATGGTCACAGAGTTAAACACTACATAGATAGTCCGATGGAAGTCGACAACGAAGTTAATCACAATTTCGACACCACAGGTAACTAAGTGTGGGGAGAATAAAGTCTTTAAAGGATAATATGTATTTCTGTTAGAGTTAGATTGTCTGTTTTCGTGTAGTTCTCGAAAATAGAACCCCGAATGGTCTTTCCCTAGCAGACCCTAAAGAACTAGTCTTCTCCCCCCATTCTGAATTTTTATTTTTTTTAGGTTTTTACAAAATGAAGACTGCCTGTGAACTAAACCATGGTCTAATGCTACACGCTTTGATCACTAAATGTAATAATGACACACTACCAAGTGAAATAGTATCAGTAATCAGAGAAAGATTGGACGGAGTAAGAAAAGAATCCAGATGCGAAGATAATAAGTTACAATTTGGTAAAGGAAAATCAAAATCCGCAGCGAAAAGAAGAGCACGACACCTAGAAAGATGTCACAAATGCGGAAAATGGTTAAATGGAGGTAAATGTTCAAATAATCAAACCTATTCAAATACCGAATTTGTTACTTTATGCAGAGACGGACCGTTCATATGTTTAGAAGAAAAAACACTGAATGCTCGAGGTTACGCCTATGTAGCCATGGAAAACCAATTAAACCAACTATCTTATGAATGGGATAGATCGTATAACTAAGAATACTATCTCACAGGTAAGTCTGTACAGTTTTTATTTTTAATTTTTTTTTTAACCTTTTGATAATAAACGCTAATTTGTTCGCTAAAAAGTATTAAATTGGTATTGAATAAAATTAGGTTTGGTGACCGAAATTATTGATATCATTCAAAAATTTATTACATCACTGCGAAATTTAACGTTTATTCTTAAGGTATAAATATCTTTAATCAATCAACCCAAAATATTTCAAAAATTCGTCATGAGTTAAATTAGGTCATGGAACCAAAATTACTTTACCGAAAAGAGGGGCGTATATTTTTGATAATATTTGATTGATTAAAAGTGGGATAAAAAGCCAAAAAGATTTTTAATTTTATTTTTACCATGTTTTTAAAATTAATATATAAATTTTAAATTAATATTGTACACTTTGTAAAATCAATATATTTAAAATTGTAAATATTCGAAAAATTAATATAAGTTTGGTGTGAATTTATAATATAAAAATTTAAATTAAGTTTGGTGTGAATTTTATTTTTATGAATTTTTAAATTTAAGTTTGGTATGAATTTTTAATATTAATTTTGAATTTTATGCATTTTAAATTTAAGTTGTGTGAATTTAAAAACAAAAATTTTACTTTATTTCGCTAAGTTAAAAATATGATTTTTAAAATTCGTCGTAAGTTGAAGACTAGGTCTCTAAACCGAAATTGCTTTAACCGAGGGAGGGACGAGAACTTTTATTATCATTATTTTTAATCTTATTGAATTAAAGTATGCCAAAAACATTAAAAAACTCAAAAATCTAAGCTTTAAAAACAATCGCTTGAAAAGGACAAATTTTAAAATTTTGTCGAAGGACGGACTAGGACATCGATCCGAAACGACCTCGTCCTAAACAACAAAGGAAAACAAAATTTTAAATTTATTTTATATTTGTTTATTAAGTTAAGATTTTATTTATAAAAAAAAAAAAAAAAACCAAACACCGCGACTCGCGGTGTTTGAGGCTACCAAACCCCGCGACTCGCGGGAGGACCAAAATATAGAAAAAATAAAATCGAGCTGAACTGATCAGTCCACACCACAACTCAAACATACAGCGAAAATAAACCCAAAAAAACCCGAGAAAACACCCCCAAAATCACAATTTTTAACCGTTAATCATCAAATCTTTTACTAAAATCATGTTGAGAAGGATGCTATCAAGGAATTACTCAAGAAAAACGGTAAATTTCTACACCTAAACACCATTTAATCCGAAAATTAGTGTTCTTGAGCAATTTTATACCCAATTTGATTTTGATGATTTTTAGTGTACTTATGCTTAAATTGCTTATGTATTATGCTTGTATAACCTAGATTGATGCTATTTAACATGATTAGAAGCCTTAAACTTCAAATTTTGAGTAATCTAGGGTTTGTGTTCTTGAGCAAATTTGGGGCTTTTTGATATAAACAGGTTATGGCCGATTTTTGTCATGAATTGTTGCTAAATTAAGTAGTGTAGCATGTTTAGGTAGTTAAATGATCCAAATTTTGAGCCTAAACATGATTTAGAGAATTAAAGTGGACTTTTTCAAGTCTAAAATTCATGAACTTGATTTTTGAGAGATAATGTCATTTGAAACTTGTTTAATTGCTAGTAATGATTATTTTGACATGTTATTTGAGTTGAATGCTTATGAACTTGGCGAACATTTTCGTATATGCTTATTTGAAAAAGTGTAGATTTGATGAAAATATGAAAATGAGCTTAAGTTTGATATAAATTGATCATGTCATTGTAATTATTTTGATTGATGATTTTGCTGACACTAATGCATATTTGGATGCACAAAAATTGTGTTTGATGTGTTTTGCAGACTGAAAGGGGTGAATCTTCATCCCAAACTCGCAATGCTCCTGCTGAGAATGCGGAACAACAGGAGGTGGATAACTACTACAAACATGATATACCTCATCCAGTCATGACATTTTCTGATATGCACTTAGAAGATTTGCACCCGAACCTGAGATTTGACAGACTTTGGATAGATTATCCAAAATACCAAAGGGGTTTGCATACTCTTCATTCTAAAGTTGTTGAGGTACCTAGGGTCATAGAATGGGGACCATTAGAAGCTGTAGAATTGGCCGGGCCAATTAGGGAATTACTTGCACAGAGGTATGGTAATTCTACTTTTAACGACTGGGTACGTTTATTCACCATGCGTAGACCTGTATATAAAGTATGGTGTGAAGAATTGTTGTGTAGTATAGAATTAAATGATCGGGTAGCTAGTTTAACCGATCAATCTTTTATTAGATTTTTGTTAGGAGGTTCGATGCTCCACATGTCTTTACTAGACATGGCTCAGGCTTTACGTATATATACGCCTGAGGAGTTAGCATCTGCCGATTGTAGAGGGTTGATACTAAATGGTAGAAAGATAGATGAAAATTTTGATACACATGGTGTATGGAGTCAAATGACAAGCCATCACCGATTCAAAGGGGGAAATTACTCTTATTTGGATATAGATAGAGCAGAGTTAAGAGTAATTCATAGGTTTTTAGCTAATTCGATTACACAAAGAGGTAAGAATAAGGAAAAGGTAAATGAACAGGATTTTTTTTACCATATGTGTATTCGAGACCCACAAAGCGCTGTAAGTATACCTTATTGTGTGGGTTATTATTTATCAGCTATGGTTAGGGGGATGAGACCACATAGCATAATAGGAGGTGGTATATTTATTACTTTGATTGCTGAATATCTCGGTGTGGATATAAGTCGGGGGGATTATTAGTCAAAGAACCAGAACCCCGCGATACAATAGGTTTAAATGTATACCATGGTGCGAAAGTTTTGAAGAGGCGAAATAACGCCGCAGTACAATACCATGGTAGACATCCACAGGTTGAGAGAAACCAACAGCAAGGTAATGTAGGAGGGGGAAATGAAATGGCAGAAATGCAAAGGTTTATAGCTTCACAAGAGTATGAAAATGCTAGACATAGAGCATTTGAAGATTGGCAAGTTCATCAAAACCAAATCAAAGCTTATTGCCAACATATAGGTAGAAACTATATTCCTACTCCATCGCCCATATTCCCTCCCTGGTCTATAGAGATTCAACCACCGTATCCTACGTATAACCTAGCCGAAGCATTTTATAGCACCTATGGTTATGCATGGAACCCCTACTGGTATCAGTATCATCCCTAGTCTACTTAGTTTTATTTATTTTGTAATTTGTAATGTTGATACGTTTAATACTTATGTTAATATTGTAATAGTTTTTATAATTTTCTAACTTTTATTCTTAGATTTTAATAATTTTTGAATGTGGGGTAATATACCAAACTTCAAAAATATGTATATATGTTTGCAGTTTATCTTATGTACACAACAGGGTAAAACAACTCATTTTCAAAGACTGGCATTAAGTTCAGCAAAAGCAACTAATTTTGACGACAAGATGCAAAATATATGTGAAATAACAACAAGACGGAATGAACAAATGATATGCACCATTTATCATTCAGCAAGCAAACACAAATATGTTTGGAAACTTTGGTAAAATTTAATCATTTTCACACAAATCACCCTCAATAATTTAAATTGTTACTGATTTCTTGCAAATGAGGGCATTGCAAGATCTTAAGTGTGGGAAGGGGTTAAATTCTTTCGGATTTTAAAATTTTTACTTTATACACTTGGTTACCATTAGAAATACTAGTAAAGTAGTAGTTGTATTAGAATCTAGTGCTCTCTGATAATAAAGAACTGCCCTAGTCTTATATACTGACTACCCAATTCTAGTAAAATTTTTCAAAATTTTCAACTAAATGAACTCAAAATCATTTTTATACATATTTATGAACGATAAAACTAGGTGTTAACACCGAAATTATTGTTACCTCGAAAAGGACATAAATTGAGAAACAAACCAAAATGTTAAAATTCATTTAAAATGGAATAGAGGACAATAAAAAGAAAAATAAAAGCCAAGTGTGGGAAAATTCTCCAAGTTATTCAAAACATATGTCACATATTTTTGTACAAATAACTGAAAATACTTTTGCTTTGGACTAAACTAAAAAATTTTACCTGATTTACTGTAAGAAAGATGGATCTACATGATGAATCAATTCCAACATTAAAAGGAAGTAAAGTCTTCCGAAAAAGACACGCGCTTCTTGATTTAGGTCAAGAAGTTGTCATCCAGACCAGCTGTAGGTTGACGAAAAATCTAGAAAAGTCATCACTAAAATCAGCAGGAAATCCACGGACCTCAGCATTAAACAGGGTCGCCAAGTGGTCAGATTTATCCTAACCATGAGAAGGATTTATCTCGTAAAATGGGGGGCACCATGCAAATTAGCTGGATAAGACTAATGAATCAAATCCCCAGAAAGGATAATCTCCTTAAAAGATCAAAAATCAGCTTTTAAGACTGATATTACTCAATCCTTGAGATTGACCTTAAAGATTGAGAATTTAAACTCATGGAATTCAATGATATCTAAATCGAGCTTGAATGAGAAAATATTTTGATCAAAATTACAAACCGATTTGTTTTCTGAAAAACCATTTTCAATGCGTTCATTACCATTGAACGTAAAATCCTAGGAATTCACCTGGAATTCATTAGGTCACCTGAACCAAATCGGGTGTCAACCGTAAGAACGGTGGTTGCATAGCATGGTCAAAGACAGGACCTTGTGCCAGACCGATAAATTAAAAGGGTGAGCTTTACTATTGCTCCTACAAAGGATAGTAATTGCGTCCAACACGTTATAGACCATAATTAAAAGCATGTCAGGGGACATTGCCTTAACAGTTGCTTGTTCAACGCTTTCCTTTACAACCGGACGGTAGTTTACCGAAAGGTAATATACGGAGCAAGTATACTGGACGTGTTGCTTTCCTAATGCAAGGTTAGCAAGTGGGTGACACAAAACCGCAAGTTTTGAATTAAAATTTTCAAAATCTGAAACCCACCAAACCCACAAAAATAATTTGCAAACACCGGTGAAGGGTTATTCCGGAAAACTTATCTAGGGTAAAAGCTAGATTTAATTTTCAAAAGATCAAATGTTTTCATAAAGATCCAATTTCCTTAATGGATCTAAATTTTATAGTCATGTGGGATTGTAAACCATATCGTTACTACCATTGTTTATACCGCCGTAAAGAAATCACTGATGTACAAAGTGTGAAGAATAAAGAAGTGATTCTAGTATTTCAAGACTATATTGCTTGAGGACAAGCAACGCTCAAGTGTGAAAATATTTGATAATGCTAAAAACGAACATATATTTCATAGCATTATTCCTCAAGAAAGACAAGCTTTTAGTTGCAATTGTTCTATTTACAAGTGATATTCGTTTAAATAATAAAAGGTGAAGACAAAAGACAGATTCGATGAATTGAAGACGCAAAGGTCCAAAAAGCTCAAAAGTACAAAATACAATCAAAGAGGTTCCAATTATTGATAAGAAACGTCTCGAAATTACAAGAGTACAAGATTCAAAATGCAAAGTACAAAATATAAAATTGTACGCAAGGACGTTCGAAAATCTGGAACCGGGACATGAGTCAACTCGTAACGCTCGACGCAATGGACTAAAAATTACGAGTCAACTATGTACATAAATATAATATAATATATAATTAATTCTTAAAATTAATATATATATTATAATATATAATAAACCGTCGGTAAACAAAGAGCCAAATGTGGGTGAGCTGTGAAAACGATCTCCGCGACTCGTGGAGTTTGAAGAAGGAATGGGCCGCGAGTCGCGGAGCCCCAAAAACTGAAACTCCCTATAAAGCCCAACGAATTCTGATCAATTTTTCATCCAATATATCCATCCATCTATATACGTAAATATATTTATATTTATATTTTAATTTTAATTTTAATTATAATTCTAATAATAAGGGTATGTTAGCGAATGTTGTAAGGGTGTAAGTCGAAATTCTGTCCGTGTAACGCTACGCTATTTTTAATCATTGTAAGTTATGTTCAACCTTTTTAATTTAATGTCTCGTAGCTAAGTTATTATTATGCTTATTTAATCCGAAGTAATCATGATGTTGGGCTAATTACTAAAATTGGGTAATTGGGCTTTGTACCATAATTGGGGTTTGGACAAAAGAACGACACTTGTGGAAATTAGACTATGGGCTATTAATGGGCTTTATATTTGTTTAACTAAATGATAGTTTGTTAATGTTAATATAAAGATTTACAATTGGGCATCCCTATAAATTACCATATACACTCGATCGGACACGATGGGCGGGGTATTTATATGTACAAATAATCGTTCATTTAACCGGACACGGGAATTGATTAATAGCCACTAGAATTATTAAAACAGGGGTGAAATTATGTACAAGGACACTTGGCATAATTGATAACAAAGTATTAAAACCTTGGGTTACACTCAGTCGACATTCTGGTGTAATTATTAAACAAAGTAATAAAACCTTGTTACAGTTTAAGTCCCCAATTAGTTGAAATATTTAACTTCGGGTATAAGGATAATTTGACGAGGACACTCGCACTTTATATTTATGACTGATGGACTGTTATGGACAAAAATCAGACGGACATATTAAATAATCCAGGACAAAGGACAATTAACCCATGAGCATAAAACTAAAATCAACACGTCAAACATCATGGTTACGGAAGTTTAAATAAGCATAATTCTTTTATTTCATATTTAATTTCCTTTATTTTATATTTAATTGCACTTCTAATTATCGTATTTTTATTGTTATTGTATTTAATTGCACTTTTAATTATCGTACTTTTTAATTATCGCAAGTTTATTTTATCGCACTTTTATTATTCGCAATTTCATTATCGTTATTTACTTTACGCTTTAAATTAAGTCTTGTATTTATTTATTATTTTACATTTGGTTTTAACTGCGACTAAAGTTTTAAAATCAACAAACCGGTCATTAAACGGTAAAAACCCCCCTTTATAATAATAATATTACTTATATATATATTTGTATTTTTATAAAAGTAAACTAATATAGCGTTAAGCTTTGTTTAAAGATTTTCCCTGTGGAACGAACTGGACTTACTAAAAACTACACTACTGTACGATTAGGTACACTGCCTATAAGTGTTGTAGCAAGGTTTAAGTATATCCATTCTCTAAATAAATAAATATCTTGTGTAAAATTGTATCGTATTTAATAGTATTTCCTGCTAAAATATAAAGCTATTTTATATACACCTCGCATAACATCAGTAACCCTTTTACAAATGCGTCGATCTTCTCTTCATCATCTTTGAATGCTCCGGACATAATAGACACAACTCTGTGAATCGTCGTTCATATGTGGTAACGTCGAACCCTTGTGTTCGTAACTCTCTAAGTTCTGCCTTGAGTTTATTGACTTCGTTTCTAGGACGGTACTGCTCGTTCATCAATTGTTTGAATGCCGACCACGGTAGTGCATAAGCAGCATTTTGTCCTACCTGTTCAGGATAGGTGTTTCACCACGTTAACGCAGTACCTGTGAGGGTATGAGTAGCGTACTTAACTTTGTCCTCTTCAGTACACTTACTTATGGCAAACACCGATTCGACTTTCTCGGTCCACCGTTTCAATCCAATTGGTCCTTCAGTTCCATCAAATTCCAAAGGTTTGCAGGCAGTGAATTCTTTGTAGGAGCATCCTACACGATTTCTTGCGCCGTTAGCTGCATTGCTAGATTCAGAGTTATTGTTGGTATGTAGCGCAGCCTGTACTGCGGCTATGTTTGCAGCAAGAAAGGTACGAAATTCCTCTTCGCTCATATTCATGGTGTGTCGAGTAGTCGGTGCCATTTCTTTCAAAATAGCCAACTGAATCGAGTTAATCATACAGAATATTAAGAGTAGTCATTAGTATTTCGTAGCATAATATGAACTCATTTATAAAAGCTTTTTCATCATATTAGCGTTTTATAAGTTTATTCGGGTACTACCTACCCGTTAAGTTCATACTTAGTAGCTAATATACAATTCAACTACTACAATTCCATATGAAAAATTGATTATAATAATATATCACATACAAATATTCTTCAAACTTACAACTTCGCTATATTACATATAACATGAAATATAGTACACTTTGATACAGGACAGTTTTGAAGATAAACCTAGTTAATACGCAAGTTGTTCAGCAAAGGAAATAAAGGCACGTAATTCATAAGTCCAGAAACAAGTCATGCATTCTGGTTTTACTAAGACGACTTCCCATCCTTGGTCTTATGGAAAATAACTGTTATGACCATTGGCTAGGCAGCATGTTGTAATTTTGTCAAAAGGACGAGGGTTTCGTAATGTCCAACAGCCCCATAATAATCTAAAAACCTTGTTTCTCACCCCAACTACTGAATCCGTCACTTGTGGGAAGGTTTTATTTAAAAGCTGCAATCCGATGTTCTTTTTCTCACTTTGGTAAGAAGCGAACATCACTAACCTGTAAGCATAACATGCTTCTTTATGTTGCATGTTAGAAGCTCTTTCTAATTCACGAAATCCTATGTTGGGATATGTTGAGTCAAAATAGGTTCTTAACCCGTAGCGTAAAATTGCATTTGGGTTCCCCGCATTTAATGCTTTAAAGAAAACACGGCGTAACTTACGGTCTCCCCAATGTGATATACCCCACCTATCAAAGAAGATCCTTTTATAAACTAAGACATTTCTGGAAAGTCTTTCAAATGTTTGACAAGTTAATTTCGCCATAACTAAATGTGCTGATGAATTCTGACCGACTCTAGACAAGATTTCCTCAATCATATCCTCTGGTAGGTCTTTTAAAATATTCGGTTGTCTACCCTTAACAACTGTAAAATAGACAATGATTAGATTCGTAAAAGATAATTAACAAACAATACAAGCAATTTTTTACATAGAACATAAAAGTACAAGCACACTACAATACATATAATACACAACATGATTACAACCCTCTAATCTGAATCACTGGTTTCTTCTTCTTCGGACTTGGTTCGTTTTCCTAATTTTCTAGGGATATATGGCGTTCCTCTAATACGAGCAGTCATTTTCCACAATGGTTTAGAAAAACCTAGTGGTTTAGAGGTTCCCGGGTTATTGTTACAATTTAGGAAGTACGGACGTTGCCGATACATATAAAGTTCATCGGGGTTGGAATCAGGTTTCTCTATTTTTATACCTTTTCCCTTATTATTTTCTTTTGCTTTACTAAATTGGGTCGAGGTAATTTCTATAACATCATCGGAATCCTCGTCGGGATCCGATTCATCAGAAATTGGTAATCTTCCCAATATTTTGCTTCCTCAGTGGAAACATCATTGACCATTATTAACTTTGGTCCATTGGTTGAGGATTTTATTTTATTTAATCGATTTACTATAGGTATCAATATTTCTTCCTCCGGAACCTCTTCTTCTTCCGGTTCCTCCTCTTCCGGTTCCTATTCTTCCGGTTCCTCTTCAGGAATTTGTGAATCTTCCCAAAATATATTCGACTCTTCATTATTATTAGGTGATCGATGGGATTTGTACTAGTGGTAGACATCTATCACACGATATCAAACACATTAAGAGGTTAATATATCACATAATTACATGTTAATAAATTATAGTTTCCAACAAAAGTGTTAAGCAATCGTTTTTAAAGAAAACACGGTCGAAGTCCAGACTCACTAATGTATCCTAACAAACTCGATAAGACACACTAATGCAAATTTCTGGTTCTCTAAGACCAACGCTCAGATATCAACTGAAATGCCTCATTCATATTGATTATAAATGTTCCATATTAATTGATTTTGTTGCGAGGTTTTGACCTCTATATGAGACGTTTTTCAAAGACTGCATCCATTTTTAAAACAACCATAACCTTTATTTTATCTATAAAGGTTTAAAAAGCATTACGTAGATTATTAAATAATGATAATCTAAAATATACCGTTTACACACGACCATTACATAATGGTTTACAATAAGAATATATTACATCAAAAATAAGTTTCTTGAATGCAGTTTTTACATAATATCATACAAGCATGGACTCCAAATCTTGTCCTTATTTTAGTATGCAACATCGGAAGCTCTTAATAATCACCTGAGAATAAACATGCTTAAAACGTCAACAAAAATGTTGGTGAGTTATAGGTTTAACTTATATATTATCAAATCATAATAATAGACCACAAGATTTCATATTCCAATATACATCCCATACATAGAGATAAAATTCATTCATATGGTGAACACCTGGTAACCGACATTAACAAGATGCATATAAGAATATCCCCTATCATTCCGGGAAATCCTTCGGACATGATAAAAACGAATTCGAAGTACTAAAGCATCCGGTACTTTGGATGGGGTTCTTTAGGCCCAATAGATCTATCTTTAGGATTCGCGTCAATTAGTAGATCGGTTTACTAATTCTTAGGCTACCAAGCAAAAAGGGGCATATTCGGCTTCGATCATTCACCCATATAATGTAGTTTCATTTACTTGTGTCTATTTCGTAAAACATTTATAAAACTGCATGTATTCTCATCCCAAAATATTAGATTTTAAAAGTGGGACTATAACTCACTTTCACAGATTTTTACTTCGTCGGGAAGTAAGACTTGGCCACTGGTCGATTCACGAACCTATAACAAATATGTACATATATATCAAAGTATGTTCAAAATATATCTACAACATTTTTAATACGTTTTAATGTTTTAAGTTTATTAAGTCAGCTGTCCTCGTTAGTAACCTACAACTAGTTGTCCATAGTTAGATGTACAGAAAATAAATTGATATATATTATCTTGACCCAATCCACGACCCAGTGTATACACGTCTCAGGATAGATCACAACTCAAAGTATATATATTTTTGGAATCAACCTCAACCCTGTATAGCTAACTCGAACATTACTGCATATAGAGTGTCTATGGTTGTTCCAAATAATATATATACATGGGTCGATATGATATGTCAAAACATTTGCATACGTGTCTATGGTATCCCAAGATTACATAATATATTAGAATACATGTATAATATAATATAATTTAGCTAGGATATGATTTGTATAGAATTGTTACAATATTTCCCGTAGCTACAACAATCAAAAAAATATCCAATCTTGTTTTACCCATAACTTATTCGTTTTAAATCCGCTTTGAGTGAATCAAATTGCTACGGTTTCATATTGAACTCTATTTTATGAATCTAAACAGAAAAAGTATAGGTTTATAGTCGAAAATATAAGTTACAAGTCATTTTTGTAAGAGGTAGTCATTTCAGTCGAAAGAACGACGTCTTGATGACCATTTTGAAAAACATATTTACACTTTGAGTTTAACCATGATTTTTGGATATAGTTTCATGTTCATAAGAAAAATCATTTTTCTAGAAGAACAAGTTTTAAATCAAAGTTTATCATAGTTTTTAATTATCAAACCCAAAACAGCCCGCGGTGTTACTACGACGGCGTATGTCCGGTTTTACGGTGTTTTTCATGTTTCCAGTTTTTAAATCATTAAGTTAGCATATCATATAGATATAGAACATGTGTTTAGTTGATTTTAAAATTCAAGTTAGAAGGATTAACTTTTATTTGCGAACAAGTTTAGAATTAACTAAACTATGTTCTAGTGATTTCAAGTTTAAACCTTCGAATAAGGTAGTTTTATATATATGAATCGAATGATGTTATGAACATCATTAATACCTCAGGTTTTGTAATAAACCTACTGGAAATGAGAAAAATAGATCTAGTTTCAAAGGATCTTTGGATGGCTTGAAAGTTTTTGAAGCAGAATCATGACACGAAAACAAGTTCAAGTAAGATTTTCACTCGAAATAAGATTGTTATAGTTATAGAAATTGAATCGAAGTTTGAATATGAGTATTACCTTGTATTAGAAATATATCTTACTGTAAATAAGAAAGATTTCTTGAGGTTGGATGATCACTTTACAAGATTGGAAGTAAGCTAGCAAACTTGGAAGTATTCTTGATTTTATGAAACTAGAACTTATAGAATTTATGAAGAACACTTAGAACTTGAAGATAGAACATGAGAGAGATCAATTAGATGAAGAAAATTGAAGAATGAAAGTGTTTGTAGGTGTTTTTGGTCGTTGGTATATGGATTAGATATAAAGAATGTGTAATTTTGTTTACATGTAAATAAGTCATGAATGATTACTAATATTTTTGTAATTTTATGAGATATTTCATGCTAGTTGCCAAATGATGGTTCCTACATGTGTTAGGTGACTCACATGGGCTGCTAAGAGCTGATTATTGGAGTGTATATACCAATACTACATACATCTAAAAGCTGTGTATTGTACGAGTACGAATACGGGTGCATACGAGTAGAATTGTTGATAAAACTGAATGATGATGTAATTGTAAGAATTTTTGTTAAGTAGAAGTATTTTGATAAGTGTCTTGAAGTCTTTCAAAAGTGTATGAATACATATTAAAACACTACATGTATATACATTTTAACTGAGTCGTTAAGTCATCGTTATTCGTTACATGTAAATGTTGTTTTGAAACCTTTAGGTTAACGATCTTGTTAAATGTTGTTAACCCATTGTTTATTATATCTAAAGAGATGTTAAATTATTACATTATCATGATATTATGATATATTAATATATCTAAGTATGATATATATACAGTTAAATGTTGTTACAACGATAATCGTTACATATATGTCTCGTTTCGAAATCATTAAGTTAGTAGTCTTGTTTTTACATATGTAGTTCATTGTTAATACACTTAATGACATGTTTACTTATCATTTATCATGATTAAACATAGTGTATCAATATCTTAATATGATTCATATGTATTTAGTAAGACATTGTTATAACGATAATCGTTATATATATCGTTTCGAGTTTCTTAATTCAATAAACTCAATTTTATGTATATAACTCATTGTTAAAATACCTAATGAGATACTTACTTATCATAATATCATGTTAACTATATATGTAACCATATATATGTCATCATATAGTTTTTACAAGTTTTTACAAGTTTTTACGTTCGTGAATCACCGGTCAACTTGGGTGGTCAATTGTCTATATGAAACCTATTTCAATTAATCACGTCTTAACAAGTTTGATTGCTTAACATGTTGGAAACACTTAATCATGTAATTATCAAATTCAATTAATATAAATAAACATGGAAAAGTTCGGGTCACTACATGACACGTGTATCCCGTGAATTTAGGACATTCTACGCCTATAAATAGACCCCCTGGGTCACCACATTTGACATTATTCTGATCTGAACTTCAGTCAGAGAGAAGTACACTTTCTCTCACATAGTTCTTTCTCACTTTAAAACAACATTAGCCGCTTAACAGCAGTACGCTACACGGATCATTACAGATTGATCCACAGATTGATTGAGGCCACCCCACAGATCTTATATCTGTGTTCTGGGTCTGCAGAGATTAATTCTCGAGGGAAAACAACAATCAACAGCATACACCACACACTGAATAGCTAATTTTCTGTACTAGTACCTTACAGCCGCAATACAGAAAATTGTACTAACAGATGGCGCCACCCGTCTCAAAGACCACCAAAACCACCAAGAGCACGAAGGCAACTGAAACAACCTCATCAAAAACAACACTTGAACTAGTCGATGAAAACCTTATTGAAAATATACCAGTTGATCAATTAACTCTTGAAGAGACTTCCGTTGAAGAAGAAGATCATTTGCACACTGACACAGCAGATGATCAAGTTCATGAAACCATACCACGATTGAGAAAACCATTGATGGGTGGTTCCAGCGCAGGAATGTGGAAAGCCAGGCGAGGAACACATAATGTTTCTTTCAAGAAGACTTCTGATGTGAACGCTAAACATAACGGTAAAGGAAAGTCAATTTCCAAATCACAATTGTTCAAGCTATTCAATCAGTTGAATGCCTTAGTTGATGATTCGGAGAATCAACACAGTGATGAGGGTTTTTTGGATAATGATTGGAATTTTGAAGAAGAAGGTGAACAATTCTTTATGACTGAGGAAATGGCAAGCAAGTTACTGGATGGAATTTTGACTAAAATAGTGCCATCACGATTTAAGCAAAAATTAGCACAACCAACCATCCGTGCAACAGCCGTGGATAATTTGTTTGCTTTGATTACTGGAGATGAAGCTATCAAACTGCCAGAAATGGCAGAGTCCACACAGTGTTTTATCCCTCGAATTGCAGATTACCCATTACCAAGAAATTTGGGAATTCCATCTATCGGTGTTTATGATGGTACAACAGATCCAGAAGATTTTCTGACTGTGTTTGAAGGCGTCATGAGGTTACAGCATTGGGAAGATGAAACTGCGTGCCATATGTTTCCAATGGTATTGCAGAAAATGGCAAGAGAGTGGTTTGCTAGCTTGTCACCAAGGAGTATTACCAGTTTTCTTGATTTGAGGGCAAAGTTTGTGATGCAATATCAAAGCTTGAGAAGCTGCACATTGTCACATCTTGATGCACATGAGATAACAATGCACCAGAATGAATCACTGAGTGATTATGAAATGTTATACCATTGAATGTCAGAAAATACCAGACATACCAGAATCTCAGCTTGTTTCAGGATTTATATTTTGTCTCGATCAGCGACGTTTTGCACGATTAATTCATGCTTTGCGTTATGATATTCCAAAAACATTGCATCAAGCGTTGGGTATTGCTCAGAAGAATTTACGAGCAGGCGAAATGGGATATCCAAGAGTGGATAATTACCAGAGAAACTTCAGGCAGCAAGGCGGAGAGCAGAATAGGAATGACAATCATCAAAGACAACGGGGTTATCACAGTAATTACCAGAAACAGCAGAGCGGTTGGAGGGGAAATAACCATCCAAACGACAATTATCACCATCGAAAGCCATTAGACAGGCATCCACTTATCATGGCATTAACTAAAACTCCAAAAGAGATCTTGTTCACAGAACCTGTTAAGGAAACTTTTCATCCCCCACCGTCGATGGAAGAGCATCAGGGACCACAAAGCGATAAATGGTGTGATTTCCATGAGGCATATGGGCATGCCACTGATAATTGCAAGTCACTGATGAGAGAGATCATTGCGAAGATCAAGGCTGGAGAATTAAATCATCTTTTACCAGGAAAAAACTATCGAAGAAATGATCCAAACAAACGTTTTGCTTGGCAGGGAAAAATGCGTCACGGTGGATGGTGTGACAGGAACAGAAGAGAAGAAAGGAATGATGAAAGGGATCCAACCCCTAAAATGCACATCAATGTTATATGGAATGAGACAGAGGAAAATGAAACAGATGGAGAACGCAGGACGGAGACCTGGATGTATGCTCCAATCATATTTCATACCATTCCAAATTGGCGATTGTTAGAAGAGCCTGTAGTCATTTCAGCTGTAATTGCAAACAGAAACATCACTCGAATTTATACTGATACAGGTAGTGAGGCAGATATTTTATATTTGCATTGTTTTAAGGAATATCCGTTCAGCGTGAAGGATAGGCTACGCTACACGAACTTAAAGATTGCTGGCATCATGGGTGAGTCAATGAAGGCAGTTGGTAAGGTGAAACTGGATGTAACATTGGGAACACACCCTTTGGTCCGAACAAAAATTGTGGACTTTACAGTTCTTGATGGCAGATCACAGTTCAGTGCATTGTTCAGTAGGCGGACCCTTCGCAAATTTGGAGCAATTACTTCTACACCTCATGCAGAATTGCGGTTCCCAACGCTAAACGGTGTAGCAGTGATACACTCTGAATATGTTGGTCCGGCAAGGGAAAGATCAGTTGTTTCTGAAGCTCTAGGGAATTTTGTCAGGAGGGGATCATCGAGGCAGTTATTCAGTAGAAATGATGTGAACGGGTATTTCAAACCACCTAAAATGTGGACAAACTAACAGCAAGACGCGGACCGCTGAACGGAATACAGTGTAATAACATGAATCCTGCAGCGCACTCTTTATCACGATTTTAATTTTTTCTCAGTTCAGGCGACAACACAATACACTTTTTGTAATTTTCTGATTGGGACTTGATCACCCCATACGAAGATATTACACAAAAATATTGTATGTGTAACAGTATTATCAATAAAAATTTTAAATTTTTCTTACGCACAGCATTACGCGTTACGAATGTAAAGGATGGCATACATTCCTACCCACATAAGGCAAGGCATTTTTATGCCCCCGATGGTAGAGGCTCTTGTGTCAACATTATAGACACAAGGGATCGGCTAGCGTAAAGTGTTTACTTCGCTAGAGGGCACCGAGGCAAAACTAATGATCTCATAATGTCATGACATACAGAATGGTTTATCACAACGGCATAAATCCATTTATATTTTGAAAACAGAAAAAATTGAAATACAAGTGAATTTTGTAAGCCGCACAACACCTGAGCGCAACACGTTACACGGAACACTGTTAATTCCGTAAACAAAAATTTCTCTAACAAATTTATCAATTTTTATTGCATAACAATATTATGATTCATTCATATCCTACTTCACAAAGCAATCTAAGAATTCTCAAGACCACTTTACAAAACATATGCTCCGATACAGAATGAAGAACGGATAAATTGTTCGATATATTCATTACAGCAATAACAACGTTCTACATAACTTGTTTTGACTAAATGAAAATACAAAACAGATGTACAATTTTAATAGCTTATATACATAATACCATTTATGTAGCAGTACACCTCTGATTCATAAAGAGGAATTATGCATTACGGACAGCGGATGACGGATCACAGTTCAATTCATGTAAAAATTCAAAAATCAGTTTAAGACAAAAATCATTTCATATGATATATGCAAATCTAAGCTTTTTAACAAGCTTGTAATGGTTAAATCATATAGCAATGATGCGTCAATCATGGAAAGCAACAAAAAACACCAACATTAACCAAAAAGGCTGGGTATATACATAATATCAGTATAAAGATGCTACACATTGTTATTACAGATTAGTTATCTTTTCAAATAGGTACATCCAAGATGTCCTTAACAAATACATCTTCCCTAGCACGTACTTCCTCTAAAGAGTTAATCTTCAGAGAGGTAACTTCATTGATGGCCACTTGCAGCTTGGCATTAGCATCAGGTTTGATATGTTTTGAGATTGCAGTTGGTAAAGGGTCAGGTCTTACAGGAAGCGCATTCAAAATTTCCACCATAATAACTGAAAGGTCACTCTTCGTAGATGCCTCCAGATATCTATGAAAAGTCTGACCAACAAGAGGAGAGCTCAACACCCTCTGCACAAGAGCAGGAATCCCATTCTTTAAATCAATAAAAATCTTCTCTGCAGCAGCAGCAGGAATAGTTTTTTCATCAGCATGACACTTTTCTTGTTCAACCAACTTTTGTAGCTTTACAACTTCCTTCAACAATTCATCCTTTTCCTCAATCACCTTCTCTTTTTCAGTCCTTTCAGCAACACATTTTTTCTCAATTGAGTGGAGTGCCTCTTCCTTCTTTTGTGCCAAGTCAACTGCTGTTTTCCACTTCAGATTAACATCTTTTAGCTCAACTTCCATCCTTTTCAATTTGCTGGCATTCTGGAGAGCATTATCAACAAGAGTTGATTGAGCCTCTTGCATTTTCAGACTATGAAGAACATGCTGATTCAGAAGCACCAGTGATGCAGCAGTTGATTGGCAACTTTGTTTAAGGGTCATTGCAGATAAGGATGTCGAAAGATCAGCAATCATATTTCCCTACAAAAATAAACTACAAATTCAGAAATCACAAACAATATAGTCAATACAAATGGATTTTCATGAGTCAACTGGTGAAATGTACCTTCAGAAAATTAACAAAGCTGTCAGATTTGTTAACAGGATCTTCCACAAAGCTTCTTAAGCCGGCTAGAGGGACAACAGAAGGTGGTTGGGAAGATGATGAAGACTGTGTTGTACCTATTTTTGTGGAAGTTATTGGATTGGTGAAAGGAGGAGTTTTGACAATGTTATCCTCATCCGTTCCTTCATCCTCTCCTTCTTCATCATTATCATCTTCAGCATTAACAGCTTTACCACTCTTATTACTACTAGCAGTGGTTTCATCACCACCTGTTGATGAAGTTGGTTCTGCATTAACGATAACCAACTTTCCAGAATAAGCATTAATAAATATTATACATATTATGTCCACGCAGAAGAAAATATTGAAAACATACTCCTTTTCTTTGCTTATTGAGAAGCATTGCCAGTTGCACGCTTCCAAAGACGCTTTGTGCGTTTCCCAGTTTTCTTGACGGTAGGCGGTTTTGGATTAGTCTCAGTAATTTCCACATCAGATGAAGAGGGCTGTACAGTATCATCATTACCGCCTTTCGTAGGCCGTTCAGGGCTATTCAGTTGCTCTTCAAAAATAGTGTCTTTCACCTTATCGGCCTCAAGTTCAGTAGCAGTCTTTGGCCATTCAATAACAGTAAGAGAATCCAGATTGGCCTTCTTAATTACTTTAAAGACCCGCATCTCTTCCTCTGCAAAAACCAGATACATTAAATGCATAACAATAAGAATGCATTCTACAATGACATAGTGCAAATAAGGCATATTTATAAATTGCCTACCACAGCCTTTCTAGTGCAGCACTGGTACAAATCTAGCACGCCAATTATCACTCATCCCACAACGTGCTAAAATGGCTTCATTATCAGCATATGAACATTGTGGTAGTTCCAATGATTTCCACTCTTCAACAGTTGTTCTCTCATCATCAAAAAAAATAATTGATTTACTTATTCCTATTTTAGTTTTCCTCCACTTTCGAATGTTTCCCCAATTGTCCTGTATAACTCTTTCGTTAACAAAAAAGAATGGTTCTTTCCATCTTTTCAAGGAGGTTTCTTT
This sequence comes from Rutidosis leptorrhynchoides, assembly GCF_046630445.1. NCBI lineage: Eukaryota > Viridiplantae > Streptophyta > Magnoliopsida > Asterales > Asteraceae > Rutidosis > Rutidosis leptorrhynchoides. The sequence continues at coordinate 481,136,504 of NC_092333.1, forward strand.
CGTTCCAGTAAAGGCCTTATTAGCTTTACAATCAAAAGTATACCAGCATTTACTCACCAATCGAGTTCTAAACAACTCATGAAAAATGTTTATACTTGGAATTTTTCCAACAGCATTACAGTACAATTCAAAAAGCATATTTTTTTGCAAACCAAATGGGTGAATTTGACTAAGGCCAATCCCATAATGAGATAGAAGTTCTTGCAAGAAAGCGGTGGGAGGAATGCGAAGGTTACCTATTGTAAGTTGAAGCTTATACAGTGTAATCATCTTTTTCGGAGGTCTGTTTGCCCTATCATCAGGAGAAGGAACCATGGGGTTCAACAAACTAAGGTTCCTATGATCTATACATAGTCTATCTATTTCGGCTTCAGTGATACTCGACGGAATAGTGCTCACATCTCGGTTATCTCTTTGAGATGAGGTGCTGCTGGATTCGGCCATGGTAGTGAAAAAATAAAAAGGAAAAAAAGACGAGTAATGAACAATTGCACTAACCTTGTACTTAATAGCTTTGCTAAAACAATTAATTGCAGTTATCTTCAAAGCAGACGAACGGTTTTCGAAAGCGGAAATAGAAAAGAGGAACGGCTTATTTATAATTCAACTAATGGATGACAAAGGGATGAGATTGAAACACGTGTATGGATTAGATTAAATGAACAAAACAATTTGAATTTCGAAAATAAATCAGAAAGATTTTGGGGGGCAAATTCATAATTGATAAAATGACGTCAGAGCAGAAAATCAGACGGCTACAGCAGTTTTGTGTCTTCGAGGAAAAAAGCATCTTTTATTTTTAGTTTAATGACTTTATTTTTTACAAAAATAAAGACATCAAACTGGGAGGACTTAATGGTGTATCCTATAGGATACACGCATAAAGACATCATTTTTATACAGAAAACTTAATCAAAGAGCACTAGAGATAACTAAATTTGGTGATTTTCAGCATTTGCCACCCAGCGTTTATCAGGCCACCCAGCGTCAAGCGTAAGCCCTGCAGGCAGCTTCTATGCATAAGCCCTTTAACTCAGCGCGTGAACGGCACGCAGCCATGTCAGCACACGCCACTGACATTCCGGATACTTCACGTAACAGAACCATTCAGTGATTGACACGTGTATCCCGTGAATTTCGGACATTCTACGCCTATAAATAGACCCCCTGGGTCACCACATTTGACATTATTCTGATCTGAACTTCAGTCAGAGAGAAGTACACTTTCTCTCTCACACAGTTCTTTCTCACTCTAAAACAACATTAACCGCTTAGCAGCAGTACGCTAGACGGATCATTACAGATTGATCCACAGATTGATTGAGGCCACCCCACAGATCTTATATCTGTGTTCCCGGTTTGCAAAGATTATTTCTCGAGGGCAAACAACAATCAACAGCATACGCCACACGCTGAGCAGCTAATTTTCTGTACTAGTACCTTACAGCCGCTATACGAAAAATCGTACTAACAGTAGTGATGGGTAGATTTAGGCTTGAATTGTGGTTAATTTGATGGTTTGTTGAAGACTTGAACCTTATGCTTGCTATGATTGAAGACTACGCGGTATGGAATTATTGCTTCTAAAGATTGATATCGGTATGTCTTGATTTTCTAATTTTTAAAGACTTGTCCGAGTATGTTCATCTCTACATTAGTTGATATTATTTGAAGATAGACTTGCTCGAGGACAAGCAAGGTTCAAGTGTGGGGGATTTTGATAGTGCTCCATTTATACATATTTTACTACGCACTATCGGGTTAGTTTATATCTATTTCAGTTGATATTTGAAGATAAAAAGCTAATATTTATTGAAGATTTGAAGTGTATTTGTCATCCGAGCTGATCCGATGAGCCGAAAGAAAAAATGCCTAAAATAGTAGCAATCTCCATCAGGGAACTCAACACATCACCATTGGGGAATTACATGATTTTATGATATTTTGATCAGACATACTTCCCTAATGGGGATCTCCAAAGATCCCTATAAGGGATCTCTAAGCCAAAAAGCTGAAAAAGAAGGATCACCATCAGGGATCCCTACTTCCCTATTCGAGATCTCTACTTCCCTATCCGGGATCTGTTAAAAACGGGAAAAAAAACTTAAAAAACCTAAAATTCGAGCTGCATACGGGGATAACTTGTTTTTGACGATTTGGGAGCTAGGGTTGGGCGATTTTGGTCATTCAAAAGCCATTCTTCATCAAATCTAAAGGGCTTTCATCTAGGATTGAAGATTGGATCATTACAACATCATTGGTACTCTAGATTTCATCTCTTTTAGTGATAAAACTATGAATTCTTATTGTTTCCATTGTTTGTTTGATTTTATGATCATGTTTGGCTAAAACCCTTAGTGTTTGCTCAGATGTAATAGCTTTTGATTGTTGGATTGTTCTTTATCTCATGGATTTAATGTTTGATTGATTTAGTTTATTTAAGTTTGGTCAAAGACCCATTGTTATGCATGCTTTCTACTTTAATTCAATTATATATGTTATCAATTAGTTATTATGAGATAATTGATGGTAGATAATGTGTACTTCAACACATTTAGTGATCTAGACGATTAGGGCTTTGATTTCAAGTGATTGTATTAAGGAACTAATCGGTAATTGAATGGTAGGTATGCACCATAATCGTGATAATTACATTGAGTGATCTTTGTAGTTAGGATTTTAAATAATTTTAATTCGGATCAAATCTTAATAGCTTAATCTAATTGATTAATGATTATTGTGTTCAACCAAAAGATCCATTATTGTGCAAATTGGTTACTTTACTTTAATTACATAATTTGTTATCTAGTTTATGTGAGTTTATTAGTGATAAACGGATTATGCTATTTAGACATTTACATGTGAGTGTGAATGGTAATTAATTGGTAATTTGATAGCACATTCGTGTAGTTGCTCCGAGTGATCGGTGTAATTAAGGTTTCATGTGAGTTTAACCTAGATTGAATCACAATAGTTTTATCATGTATGATTTGATTGTTTCGAATGAGATTAATGTGAGTTAGTCAAGTTTGAATAATTGAATTATAACTTATCAGACATTTAATCGGTTTTAATTGAAAGAACAATCCACGTCACTAGTGAATCATCTTAGTGAACACTGCTTCATCCATCTGGTTATTAGTTTTATTTATTTTCGCGTTATTAGTTTATTCAAACCCCCATTTTACAACATAAATCTTCAGAATAATTATCAGTCTTAAAATCTTAAACGTTGCTCCATGTGAACGAATTCATAACTATATTACAATAAGATTAGGTGTGTTTTACCATATCAGCTGCAATATCGTGGAAATCGTCGAAACAAACAGTTATTGCTAGATCCACGATGGAATCTAAATTCATCGCTTTAGATAAAGTTGTTGAAGAGGCAGAATGACTACATCAGTTCGTTGAGGATAGGGTGTGCACCATTTAGTTTCAAACCGAATAAACCAAATATCGAATCGAATCCAAACCAAAAAAATCCAAACCGAATTTTTTAAATGGTTTTTGGATCGATCGAAACCGAAACCGAATTCGTAATTCGGTTTTTGGTTTGGTTTTTGATTTGGAAAATTTTAAATTTGGTTAACCGAAAACCGAATTAAAAACCGAATTCAAATTAATAACATTTTAAAACATATTTATAATTATAATATTTATTATTTATATAATATTTGATGTATTATTATATTTTTATTAAACAATAAACATATTATATATCCTATATACTTAAATTAATTCCATAATTGTTATTCTTAATTTATATGTAAGTTTATGCTTCTTAGGATTTTAATTTTAGTGATTTTCGATTTTAACCGAAACTAAACCGAAATAAAATTCGGTTTTCGGTTCGGTTTTGGTTATGGTTTTGATATTTAAATTAGGTTTCGGTTTGGTTTTTGGTTTTGATTTCATAAGTTTCAAAACCGAAAAAACCGAACCGAATAAACCAAAAAACCAAAAACCGAACCGATGAACAACCCTAGAGGATATACCAAGATGGTCTAAGCCGATGTCAACCATAAGTATACACTGTGATAGCCAATCGACGATTGGTAGAGCTCATAGCACAATGTATAATGGTAAGAATAGACATATACGATGTAGACATAATACAGTAAAACAACTAATCTCCACAGAACTTATCATTATTGACAATGTGAAATCAAAGGATAATATTACGGATCCGCTGACAAAAGGCTTAAGCAGAGAGTTAGTGTATAAGTCGTGCGTGGGAATGAGACTAAAGCCCTTGAATTAAAAGTTTGTATGAAGGAAAATCTAACCCAGTTGACTGGAGATCTCAAGATCTTAGTTCAATAGGACAATCTACTTGTATGAACTAATGAAGTCACAATGGGACGTTAATTACTAAACTAGCAACCCTACACTTTCAAAGGGAGTTTATTAATTAAGATTAGACTTCCTAGTCCATTCCTAAAAGTGAAAAGTAAAAGGATAAGTCTATGACTTTTAATGATTCAATTGAGATAACCGTGTGTGGTTAAATCAGTAGCCATTCGGTGGTGAATCACCAATATGAGAGAGAAGTGTGGTTGCTTCGATGGGTATTGTTGGGGCACAATACTTGATAATCTCTCGCCGAACCAGGATAATGTTCATGACCATAAGACTGCGTCACTGCCCGCGCGACCTGCATATACAAATGCAGCTTCGAAAATTCGGGCTCGTGCGAGGCCTGTTTTTGCAATCCGTTTATATTGGCCCAACTTGCTGCACTTTTTTTACTTGGTCACAGATAAGTTTTCTTTTGATAAGATCTAATCAGTTACAAATTCGAATTCGAGATCTTATAGGATTCCGATAAGACCAAAATCCAATCCTTCTAGTTGCAATTTTCTGCTATAAATAGGGCCTCGTGGGATTGCAGAACAAACACAACAATTCACAACCAAAATCAATGCAACAGTCAAGCTGTTCACGCTTTTCATCTCAATCACGACATTGGTCTCCCCAGTTCCGATCACTATTCAGGTAAATGTTCAAGTCTGGCAGTATGCTGCTTCGAACCGGTGTACCTTGAGAACAGACAACGAATCTGTTTAAGGGAATAAGGAATTGTGTCAAATACAAGCCCGGTTCAACCTTTAATTCAGTTTGATCGTTTTACGTTTCAGTTTATGATTATATTTATTGCATGTTCTTATTCTGAATATTATGTTAAAGGTAATTCTTTGCAATTTGTTTATACGTTCGAGGTTCGTTTACGCATATTTGTTAACACAAGCTAGTGTTAATTACGTCAATATAATTATAACCAGGGGCCAAAACAGTTGACTATACTTACCCAAGTGAGCAGGTTTCGTATTGTTGGAGTAATTTAATCGATAGTGAAATGAAATAATTCATAATTTTTGAGTTTTCTCATCATTTATTATTTCATTACGTTATTCAACGTGCTAACGTGTAGTAGAATCAACCAAAAACTTAATAAACATTTACTAATAACTTTCAAATTCTAATGAGATATCATCCATAGCATATTTCACTCAAATCTTCCATCAACATATCCTCTCATCATGCCAGGTTATTTTCCTCTTAATTCTTCCCCTCCACACTAAATTCTGAAGATCGTGTTGTTTAATGCATCTTAGTTTTTTTTTTTTTTTTTTTTTTTTAAGTTATAACTGTTAGTTAATGAATTATTTACTTAGCTTGATATGTTATATATGAGCTCTATATACTTTTTTAAGGGATCCTGAATATTTAAAGAGGATTGAATCTCTTAAGTTGCAGAGCATTCATTCTAAAATTAAGTTTTATAAAATTGAAAACCTATATGTTTCTTTAGTTTGTATCTTTTAAGTTGCATAATAAAATGCAGTCAACAGTTTTTACTCTCTAGATGGCCATCATCTGTATCAATAAAACTGATGTTAGGGTTAAAAACTATCATTCTTTTTTTTTTGAACAGCGATTGGGATCACCCGAGGGGGACTAAACCACCCGTTGCGATCATCTCCTGTTTCGACTATGCCGATGCAGCAATAATAACCCCGCCCCCATCGCTGCTCGGGAGGAAACCTTGAAACCGATCCAAGGGCACGGTCAAGTAAAACCCCCCTCCCCTTTACCCCCAACCGATATGGGAAATGTGCCATGGGTGGATACTTCATTGCAGAGATGAAATTGTGTTTTTAATATATAGCCAACGGAGGTCGAACTCCTGACCTCCCCTAATGGAGCAGACCACCAACCGCTGGACCACATCACAACTTCCATATCCTTGTAAATATTGGTTTTTATTATATCTGTATAATAATATAACTAGTTTTATTATATCCACTCTAATTGTTACAAACATTGATGCTATTGATCTTGTTTTGAAAGATATTAAGTATTTATATTAGTATGTATACTCTGCAGATTCTTTGCTGAATGTTGTTAATTCTGTTTTATTTTCTTTTAATTCCTTCAATAGACAGTGAAGATTCAGCTGCAGTAAGCAATGAACCTCAGTCTAACTTAATGACACTTGCCAAGCTTAAGCAATGGCAATGGTGGCTTCTAGTTATCATCAACATAAGTTTTATTCTAATCGGTCAAGTTTTCGCTGTAATTCTTGCTCGATTATATTACGATCAAGGTGGGAATAGTAAATGGTTGGTTACATTTCTTCAAACTGCTGCATTTCCCATTTTTTTCGTCCCATATTTTCTTTTTCGTTCATCTAAAGAATCATCAACCACATCCACATCATCATTTTCAGTTATTTTCTTAATCTATACTTTCGTGGGTCTGCTTATTGGCGCTGACAATATGTTGTTCTCAATGGGATTATGATAGAGAATATGATGAGCATGTGCATGTGAAATGGTATGATTTGTTGTCCTAGTTGTAATCGCATTTGAAATGGTATTGGTTGTTGTCCTAGTTGTAATCATGGTCTACATGTTTTGCCCCATGATTACTATTATCATATTACTAGTGGTTAATTAATAATAGTTTATTAGTAGTACCTAGATCTATATCTATAAATAAGTAATACAATTGTTGGAAAGGCAGAGAGGAAAAATGGCTGTTTGTTTTGGTATCGGCTCTTACAGAGCTTGGGCAGCAAGATTTGATTTTGTTCATCTTGTCTGAATGGGCAGAGATTGATCTTATGAGATCGTCTTTGATTTGCTATCTTTACACTTGAATCTATTTTATTAAGTTCCATTTTCAATTTAATAATTTTCTTCATATTCTTCTGCTGCTATTTTACTTAAATTGCTACTGCTATAATTCTGTTTCCTATCAATTGGTTCCATTGCCCAAACCCAATCATCTCCACTATGGTGAATCAAGAACAACCTCCTGTTAACACCAGATTTCAGTCACGCCTTGATAATCATGAAACACAAATCACCCAATTAACAACTAAGTTGGATGATCTCACCACCTCTGTTAAAGCAATTCAGGAAACCCTCCAGGGACTCTCAAAAAACTTTGAACAAATGTTCAATTCATTCGCTCAAAATCCAAAAACACCAATCTCGGATCCACAATTACATACCAATCCTACAGTGATGAGCGTAGGCGGTTCTATGTCTGGAACAAAGGATACGCCCCTGTTTACACCAATCATCAGAGAGAACCACTTTGATGCTTCATTCTTCTCTTTACCCAAGGTCAAACTTCCAATGTTTGAGGGTATTGATCCTCGTGGATGGATCACCAAGGCAGAACTCTATTTTCAAGTTCATCACACACCTGTAGAGCAAAAACTCATCTTATCTCAGATGTGTATGGAAGGAGCAGCTCTCAATTGGTTCACAAACCTCTTAATCAAAAATCCAACTACAACCTGGGGTGACTTTCGAATGAAGCTGATGACTCGATTTAGTGGAACGAGATTCATAAATGCTCATGAAGCACTCGGATCTCTATTTTATGAAGGAGATATTGAAAATTATATTGAGGAATTTGAGGCAATTTCTGCCTTAATTCCTGACCAATCGGAAGATCAATCAATTGGTATGTTTTTACGTGGATTACCAGATGATATAAAAAATTGGGTACGAGCATTAAATCCGAAATCAAGTGATCAAGCCATGGATTATGCTCGCCATGTCGCCGTCGCTACTGGAAGTGATGAACAGAATAATTATCAGCATAAATCATCTACGTCAGGTTTGAAGTCCACCCTAAATTATAATAGATCAAGCCCTTTTATTTCTCAATTGGGCCAATATCCTACTAAGCCCATAGTGCAAACAGGCCCAAATAACTCCCAAACACAGTCCACTACACTAAATAAACCGTACGCTTCTTCAAACTCCAATACCAGATATCTATCAAAACACGAGTGGGAGGAGAGAAGACGTAAAGGATTGTGTTTCCGTTGTGGCTCACCCTACTCACCACAACACAGATGTTCAGAGGGACAATTGCGAGTCCTTTTGCTCGCTGATGGGGAGGAAATAACTGATAACGGAGAGATACGCTTCATGGAACATACAGACTTTCATGGCATTAATGGTGAATGTCACAATTGAACCCGTTCCTCCCGACACTCTTACCCAACGCCCAAATCTCCCGGCTTGAGGACAAGCCTATTGTTATCAAGGCAGTATTGATAGAGAATATGATGAGCATGTGCATGTGAAATGGTATGATTTGTTGTCCTAGTTGTAATCGCATTTGAAATGGTATTGGTTGTTGTCCTAGTTGTAATCATGGTCTACATGTTTTGCCCCATGATTACTATTATCATATTACTAGTGGTTAATTAATAATAGTTTATTAGTAGTACCTAGATCTATATCTATAAATAAGTAATACAATTGTTGGAAAGGCAGAGAGGAAAAATGGCTGTTTGTTTTGGTATCGGCTCTTACAGAGCTTGGGCAGCAAGATTTGATTTTGTTCATCTTGTCTGAATGGGCAGAGATTGATCTTATGAGATCGTCTTTGATTTGCTATCTTTACACTTGAATCTATTTTATTAAGTTCCATTTTCAATTTAATAATTTTCTTCATATTCTTCTGCTGCTATTTTACTTAAATTGCTACTGCTATAATTCTGTTTCCTATCAGATTACTACACCTTTCAGCCTCTACTTACTCTCTCATTTGTGCCACCCAATTAGCCTTCAATGCAGTATTTTCGTATTTCATAAACTCCCAAAAGTTTACTGCTTTGATTTTTAATTCGGTTGTGGTTCTATCGTTATCCGCTTCTCTACTTGCTATCAACGATGATTCTAAACCATCGGGGTCCACAAGTGAAAAATACGCTCTTGGTTTTGTGTCTACACTTGGTGCGTCTGCTCTTTACGCTTTTTTACTTACTATTACGCAACTTACCTTTCAAAATGTCATAAAGAAAGAAACTTTCTTTGTGGTTCTTGAGCTGCAAATTTACACTTCATTTTTCGCCACGTGTGTATCTATCGTGGGTCTTTTTTCTAGTGGTGAATGGCGGAGTTTAGGTGATGAAATGGACGGTTTTGGTATAGGGGGTACGGCTTATGTGATGACTTTGGTGGGGGCCTCTGTATCTTGGCAGGTGTCTACTCTTGGTATTGTCGGATTGATTTTTTTGGTTTCGTCGTTGTTTTCTAACGTCGTTAGTACTTTGTCGTTGGCTTTTACTCCTGTGGCTGCATTGGTCGTGTTTAATGACAAAATGAATGGCGTTAAGGTAATCGCTATGCTAATGGGCTTGTGGGGTTGTTGTACTTACATTTATCAAAACTATCTTGATGATCTTGAGGCAAAAGGAAAACAAACGAATGCTACTGGTACGCAGCCTAAGTCTTAGACATGATGTTTTTTTTTTTTTTTATCTATTTTTTTTATGAAAATATCAGAAAATGTAGTTGTTCGAATATAGAGTTAATCTTGAATTCTTAGGTCTTATGATGTTTTGTACTTTTGATGCAAATTTAGGGGGAGTTCCATCCGAAGAATGCGCTCCATTGTTACTAGAATGAAACTGATGTGCAACAGAAAAGTAGATGGCCTTCTATCAGGACAGATATACATACATTTTGACTTTTAAGGTCAACAAAAAACATACATTTTTACTTTAAAAGTCAACAGATTGAAGGAGTCAATGTTAAGCTGCAAAATCGTAATTTTGAATGAAAATTGACAGCATATTATGTTGCAAGAGCAGGATTATGATGGCTGATTACATGTTTGTAGAAAGAAAATTGTAGATGCAAGTATGGTAGTGTTGCTATTACTGAATTTTTTATAGTAACTAGCTGATTTGTTTACAAAATAGGATTCAAATTGATCATTTGTGTAAAATATATGGAATGTAATGTCTAGTAGTTGACTTGCTTGTACAGATTCCATAATTATATAACGAAATGGTAGGGAAACTGATTCTTAATGATTTATTCTGTTTCCCATTTCCCACTATAGCTGCGATGTGTTATATATATTCCTTATTTATACTAATTAAAAATATTATATCATCACAAAATTGATCAACTTTCTCTGATTCTCAATCTATTTCATTATCTTATTTATAAATCTAAATCTACATGATGAAAAGTTAAACCTTGCAACTCTGCTATCAATAGGCCCAACAGATGTTGAGTTTTAACTACTCTTCCAGTAGATAAACATGAAAAAAAAAAAAAAAAAAGCCCCCGGAAGATTAGTAGTAACTCGTAAGTAGAAAAAATATGACTACTATGGATTATACATGATGATTTTCGAGTTTGAACATTATCAGTGGCGGAACTTCTCGGATACAGACGGGGCGGTGTAAAAATTTATTAAATCTTTCAATGTCAGCAGGGGTAAACACTAAAAAAAAAAAAACCTTATTTTTTTGTAAAAAAAAAAATTTTTTAGTGTAAAATTTTTTGTTCCGTAAAATCCAAGTGGGGCGGATACCCTTTTTGGGTTGCACTAAGTACGGCCACTGAACATTATGCCAAGCTTCTTGTATCATGTAAAAAGTTTTCTCTGTTTAGACTACTACAGAAAAGAAAGGGTATTTTTAGTAAGACGTAACTGATTTAACTGGATTATTTTGTGATTTATTATAGCTTCTTGTGTCATGAATTTGCCCATCTTAAATATCAATGACAATAGATTTTATACCGTCTTATGTGTGGTTAGACACTAGTTTCGATTCATCAACTCATCCATGAATGCCGTTACTTTGATTGTTGAAAACTATAAATTTGTAAGATGAAACTTAAATGGCTTACCAAGATCTGGCTTCTTTAGGTAGAGATGTGTACACAGAGATTGTAGCTTTAAATCATATTCTCCATTTAATTTAATTTAATTTGAATTAAAACAACAGAAAAGAATTAATACTACACCAACAAAGTTGGTTTACATTTTCTTACAATTCCATTAATAAAATATAAATATAAATACATAAAAGGTAGGACAGAGTAATTATACCCAGTCACACCACCATCAATCCCATTTTCTCCATATATATACATATACATATATCATATAATACATACTGTAATCTATACATATAAAAAGATATATAAAGAGAATATTAATTAAATTCCGTACTAATATTAGGCTTCATCTTCTTATTCTTCTTCTTCTTTAAACTCACCTCCAAATACGACTCTGTTTTCCTCAAATTGCACAATCACTCAATCAATTTCATACATATATACATAAGATTATAACTAAATGAGGTGTAGAAAACACTATACCGATCTCAGTAGTATCGTCGGCGTCTGCGGTTCGTGCCTCCGTGAACGCCTAATTTCTCTAATTGCAGCTCAACAAAACTCACAGTTACAAGCTCAAACTCTAGAAGATAAATTAGTGTTCCCGCGCTCTGTTTCTCCGTACATCAGTCGCCCGAAATCAGATATTTCCGGTTATTCAAATGGACCGGTCAACGGTCAACGAAACGGTGATCGAAACCGTCATCATAGCGTTTCGGATCAGATGTTTTTTAGAACGCCTCAGGTAGGTCCGATCGCCGGAGATTATAATCCGTACCTTAAGAAGAAGAAGAAGAAACAACACAGTTTTATTCGGTTCTCTTTGATATGGAATTTATTCAGATCTAAAAAAGGAAACGAGTATTCGGATTCGGTTTCGTATTCGAATCCTAGGGTTTCGGTTTCGAATGGATCGTGCGGCGGCGGTGACGCTGCCACGTCATCAATGTCATCACCGTCGTGGTTTTCGAACATTAGGTACGGTACCGGTAGTCGGAAGAAACAGCCGTTTTCTTTTAACGAGCCGTCAACGGCGATGCGGAAGGTGTATTGTCCGGATCGAGGCATGTCACCGGCGAGATACTCGGATTATGGCGGTCCAGAAGACGAGTTTCACGACGCATCTAGTGGATATGAATCATGTGAATCGAGAAAACAGACGCCGTGGAGAACGCCGGCGCATTCATCGGTCAGGCGTGGTGGTGGTGGTGCCGGAATGAATGTTTCTGGATTAACGTTCTGTTTAAGTCCGTTAGTTCGAGCAAGTCCTTGCCGGAATTGGAATCAGAAAGGAATGTCGACGGTGGCGGAAGGCGGTGATATTAGAGCTCCGGTGAAGCCTCACCTGTCTAATACAAAGTCCTTCTGCGCAAACAGATCAAGAAAACTTGCTGATTTTGGGAGATTCGATAGCAACCGTTGATTTCAATGCACGTTGACCAAGTGAGCGAAACACATTTGACTGTGTGTAAATTACTATTTCACCCTTGGTAGTGGAGTGTGTTGAAGTATTAAAGTATGGAGTATCTTTAAAACCTGAGTGTGTTAAAAAAAAGACTTTTCACCCCTTTTTTTTTTTTTTTTTTTTTTTTTTTTTTTTATATTGTGTAGTTTACATGTTGAAACTAAAATACAGTGTAATTACAGATTTACCATCAATATCAATTTAATGGGGCTAGGTAATGGCAGGGGAAAATTTGTAGTATTGTTTTCAGACCACTTTTAACCGTGCTTGCCTATGAAGTGCTTGCCTATGAAGTCAAAAGCATAATGTACTTTTTGATGAGTGTTAGATTTGAGTGTTAATTTTGTAGTGTGTGATGTGATAAAATATTATTGATCTTGGGTATAAAATATATTAATTAAAAATATATATAAATTAATGCTAAATTTTGATTGGCTAGAGGGGATTTGACCCTTTTTGCCATATCCGTCAACCATATGACTAACTCCCTTTTTTCATAAGTTAAATTTTACGGAGTGATTGGATTAAGTTATATCGATTGTTAAGGTACTTCTTTACGTATTTATATATATATTTAAAAAAATTTATTGATTAATCTACAGTATTATTTTTTATATTTTTATCCATTTGTTAATTGAAATTTTTTGAGCAGTGAACATTTGAGTTGGAACGGGGCGCTGGGAAAGAGTGTGGGGCGAAAGACCACACGTTAGACCATTCCCATCGGCAAGTGATGGGGAATGTCTTCATCAACTTCGTGGGAGGGCGCCGATGGCAATGGTGCCGCCCTCGGCCGCCCTCCACCGCCCTCGCCGAGTTTGCCCTGCAATTTTTCGTGGATAAGCATAACCGAGGACGAAGCAAGAGTGTGATTGTGGCTGTTTAAACGGCTATATAGCCGTTGTAATATTTTTTTTTATTTATTTAATTTTTTTTTTATTTTCAATACCTCCACTATATATATATACTACTATCCCCATATTACATACATCACACTTTTACTCTCATCCCACACTAATATATATCACACTTTTAAACCCTCAATATTACTAAAAAAAATCACTAAAAATGGGTCCAAAATTGGATAGTCTCACAAAATATGCAATAGATGCTGCGAGTTCGGATTTTGGTAATATCGCACTCAATCTGCTGGATATGATAGATCTAGAAGAAGAAGAAGAAATCGTCGAACCGATCCCAAGAGCGCCTAGAAGATTTTTATATAGAGATCGAGAGGGAACCGGTATGCGCTTATGGAATGATTATTTTTCTGATAATCCCACTTTTCCCGGGGATTATTTTCGCAGACGTTATAGAATGAGTCGGCCACTCTTCATACGCATTTGCCAAGGTATAATTAATTATTCTCAGAACCTATTCCGGATTATTTTTTATATTTTCATCAAAGGCGGGATGCTACCGGGTTGCTTGGTTTCAATATTTTTCAAAAATGCACATCCGCGATACGACAATTAGCGTACGGTACTGCACCTGATGCTTTTGATGAGTATGATGTCAAAGCAGGGGGGTATAAAATACTATTAAATTTTAGCAGAAAATACTATTAAATACGATACAATTTTACACAAGATATTTATTTATTTATAGAATGGATATACTTAAACCTTGCTACAACACTTATAGGCAGTGTACCTAATCGTACAGTAGTGTAGTTTTTAGTAAGTCCGGTTCGTTCCACAGGGAGATCTTTAAGCAAAGCTCAACGCTATATTAGTTTACTTTTATTAAAATTACAAATATATATATAAGTAATATTATTATTATAAAGGGGGGGTTTTTACCGTTTAATGACCGGTTTGTCGATTTTAAAACTTTAGTCGCAGTTAAAACCTAATGTAAAATATAAAATAAATACAAGACTTTAAATTAAAGCGTAAAGTAAATAACGATAATGAAATTGCGGATAATTAAAAATGCGATAAAATAAAATAACAATAAATAAAAGTGCGATAATTAGAAGTGCAATTAAATATAAAATAAAGGAAATTAAATATGAAATAAAAGAATTATGCTTATTTAAACTTCCGTAATCATGATGTTTGACGTGTTGATTTTAGTTTTATGCCCTTGGGTTAATTGTCCTTTGTCCTGGATTATTCAATATGTCCGTCTGGTTTTTGTCCATAACAGTCCATCAGTCATAAATATAAATTGCAAGTGTCCTTGTCAAATTATTATTATACCCGAAGATAAATATTCCAACTAATTGGGGATTCGAATTGTAACAAGGTTTTAATACTTTGTTTAATGAATACACCAGGTTATCGACTGCGTGTAAACCAAGGTTTTACTACTTTGTTAACAATTACACCAATTACCCTTGAATGTAATTTCACCCCTGTTTTAATTATTCTAGTGGCTATTAATCCATTCCCGTGTCCGGTTAAATGAACGATTATTCGTACATATAAATACCCCGCCCATCGTGTCCGATCGAGTGTATGTGGTAATTTATAGGGACGCCCAATTGTAAATCTTTATATTAACATTAACAAACTTTCATTTAGTTAAACAAATATAAAGCCCATTAATAGCCCATAGCCTAGTTTCCACAAGTGTCGTTCTTTTGTCCAAACCCCAATTATGGTACAAAGCCCAATTACCCAATTTTAGTAATTAGCCCAACATCATGATTACTTCGTTTTAAACAAGCATAATAATAACTTAGCTACGAGACATTAATATAAAAAGGTTGAACATAACTTACAATGATTAAAAATAGCGTAGCGTTACACGGACAGAATTTCGACTTACACCCTTACAACATTCGCTAACATACCCTTATTATTAGAATTATAATTAAAATTAAAATATAAATTATAAATATAAATATATTACTTCGTATGAAGAGAAGAGAAAAAATGATATGTTTTTGATCAGAATTCGGGTTGATTTTATAGCCAGATTTGATTTTTGGGGCTCCGCGACTCGCGGCAAAAAGCCCTTCAAACTCCGCGAGTCGCGGAGAGGTATTTTCATTTCTGGCCCTTGGAGTTTCTGGCTGCCGACGGTTTTAATAATATATATATATAATATATATATAATTAATATAATTAATTATATATTATATTATATTTATATACATAGTTAACTTGTAATTTTTAGTCCGTTGCGTCGAGCGTTAAGAGTTGACTCTGGTCCCGGTTCCGGTTTTTTGAACGTCCTTGCGTACAATTTAATATCTTGTACTTTGCGTTTTGAATCTTGTACTCTTGTGATTTCGAGACGTTTCTTATCAATAATTGGAACCTTTTTGATTGTCTTTTGTTCTTTTGAGCTTTTTGGTCGTTTGCGTCTTCAAATCGTCGAATCTGTCTTTTGTCTTCACCTTTTATTATTTAAACGAATATCTCTTGTAAATAGAACAATTGCAACTAAAAGCTTGTCTTTCTTGAGGAATAATGCTATGAAATATATGTTCGTTTTTAGCATTATCAAATATTCCCACACTTGAGCGTTGCTTGTCCTCAAGCAATATCGTCTTGAAATACTAGAATCACTTCTTTATTCTTCACACTTTGTACATCAGTGATTTCTATACGGCGGTATAAACAATGGTAGTAACGATATGGTTTACAGTCCCACATGACTATAAAAATTTAGATCCATTAAGGAAATTGGATCTTTATGAAAACATTTGATCTTTTGAAAATTAAATCTAGTTTTTACCCTAGATAAGTTTTCCGGAATAACCCTTTACCGGTGTTTGCAAAATATTTGTGGGTTTGGTGGGTTTCAGATTTGAAAATTTTAGCTCAAAACTTGCGGTTTTGTGTCACCCACTTGCTAACCTTGTATTTGGAAAGCAACACGTCCAGTTTACTTGTTCCGTATATTACCTTTCGGCAAACTACCGTCCGGTTGTAAAGGAAAGCGTTGAACAAGCAACTGTTTAAGGCAATGTCCCGTGACATGCAGATGATTATGGTCTTTTAACGTGTCGGATGCTAGAACTATCCTTGGTAGGAGCGATAGTAAAGATCATCCTATGATTTTTCGGTCTGGCACAAGGTCCTGTCTCCGACCATGCTATGCAACCACCGTTCTTACGGTTGACACCCGATTTAGTTCAGGTGACCTAATGAATTCCAGGTGAATTCCTAGGATTTTACGTTCAATGGTAATGAACGCATTGAAAATGGGTTTTTAGAAAACAAATCGGTTTGTATTTTTGATCAAAATATTTTCTCGTTCAAGCTCGAGTTTAGATATCATTGAATTCCATGAGTTTGTAATTCTCAATATTTAAGGTCAATCTCTAGGATTGAGTAATATCAGTCTTAAAAGCTGATTTTTAATCTTTAAGGAGATTATCCTTTCTGGGGATCTGATTCATTAGTCTTATCCAGCTAATTTGCACGGTGCCTCCCCATTGTACGAGATAAATCCTTCTCATGGTTAGGATAAATCTGACCACTTGGCGACCCTGTTTGATGCTGAGGTCCGTGGATTTCCTGCTGATTTTAGTGATGACTTTTCTAGATTTTTCGTCAACCTACAGCTGGTCTGAACGACAACTTCATGACCTAAATCAAGAAGCGCGTGTCTTTTTCGGAAGACTTTACTTCCTTTTAATGATGGAATTGATTCATCGTGTAGATCCATCTCTTCTTTTCTTTCATTGGGTAAAACAGTTTAGTTTAGTTCAAAGCAAAAGTATTTTCAGTTATTTGTTACAAATATATGTGGCATATGTTTAAAATAACTTGGTAAATTTTCCCACACTTGGCTTTTTATTTTTCTTTTTATCGTCCTCTATTCCATTTTAAATGAATTTTAACATTTTAGTTTGTTTCTCAATTTATGTCCTTTCCGAGGTAACAATAATTTCGGTGTTAAAACCTAGTTTTATCGTTCATAAATATGTATAAACATGATTTGAATTCATTTAATTAAAAATTTCACAAAATTTTACTAGAATTGGGTAGTCAGTATATAAGACTAGGGCTGTTCTTTTTTATCAGAGAGCACTAGATTCTAATACAACTACTGCTTTACTAGTATTTTTAATGGTAACCAAGTGTTTAATATAAAAATTTTAAAATCCGAAAGAATTTAACCCCTTCCCACACTTAAGATCTTGCAATGCCCTCATTTGCAAGAAATCAGTAACAATTTAAATTATTGAGGGTGATTTGTGTGAAAATGATTAAATTTTTACCAAAGTTTCCAAATATATTGGCGTTTGTTTGCTGAATGATAAATGGTGCACGTCATTTGTTCATTCCGTCTTGTTGTTATTTCACATGTATTTTGCATCATTGTCGTCAAAATTACTTGCTTTTGCTGAACTTAATGCCAGTCTTTGAAAATGCGTTGTTTTACCCTGTTGTGTACATAAGATAAACTGCAAACATATATACATATTTTTGAAGTTTGGTATATTACCCCACATTCAAAAATTATTAAAATCTAAGAATAAAAGTTAGATAAATATAAAAATGATTACAATATTAACAAAAAATATTAAACATATCAATAATTACAAATTACAAAATAAAAATAAAAATAAGTAAACTAAGGATGATATTGGTACCAATAGGGGTTCCACGCATAACCATAAGTGCTATAGAATGCCTCGGCAGGGTCATACGTAGGATATGGTGGCTGCATCTCTATCGACCAAGGAGGGAAGACGGGTTTTGGTGTAGGAATATAGTTTCTACCTATGTGTTGGCAATGTGCTATGATCTGGTTCTGATGAACTTGCCAATCTTCAAATGCTCTCTGTCTAGCATTTTCGTATTCCTGAGAAGCTATAAACCTATGCATTTCTTGCCCCCCTCCTACATTACCTTGTTCCTGGTTTCTCTCTACCTGTGGATGTCTACCATTGTATCGTACTGCGGCGTTATTTCGCCGCTTCAACACTTTCGCACCATGGTACACATTTAAACCTATAGTGTCGCGGGGTTCCGGCTCTTCTACTAATAATCCCCCCCGACTTATATCCACACCGAGATATTCACCAATCAAAGTAATAAAAATACCACCTCCTATTATGCTATGTGGACGCATCCCTCGAACCATAGCTGATAAATAATAACCCACACAATATGGTATACTTACAGCGCTGTGTGGGTCTCGAATACACATATGGTAAAACAAATCTTGTTCATTTACCTTTTCTTTGTTTTTACCCCTTTGTGTAATCGAGTTAGCTAAAAACCTATGTATTACTCTTAATTCGGCTCTATCTATATCCAAATAAGAGTAGTTTCCTCCTTTAAAACGGTGGTGGCTTGTCATTTGACTCCACACACCGTGTGTATCAAAATTCTCATCTATTTTCCTACCGTTTAGTATCAATCCTCTACAATCGGCAGACGCTAATTCCTCAGGCGTATATATACGTAAAGCCTGAGCCATGTCCAGTAAAGACATGTGGCGCATCGAACCGCCTAACAAAAATCTAATAAAAGAACGATCGGTTAAACTGGCTACCCGATCATTCAACTCTATACTACATAACAACTCTTCACACCATACTTTATATACAGGTCTGCGTATGGTGAATAAACATATCCAGTCATTAAAAGAAGAATTACCATACCTCTGTACCAGTAATTCCCTAATTGGCCCGGCCAATTCTACAGCTTCCAAGGGTCCCCATTCTATGACCCTCGGTACCTCAACAACCTTAGAGTGAAGAGTATGCAAACCCCGTTGATATTTTGGATAATCTATCCAAAGTCTGTCAAATCGCAGGTTCGGGTGCAACTGCTCCAAGTGCATATCTGAAAAGGTCATGACTGGATGAGGTACATCCTGCTTGTAGTAGTTATCTACCTCCTGTTGTTCCAAGTTCTCAGCAGGAGCATGGCGGGCTTGGGATGAAGATTCACCCCTTTCAGTCTGCAAAACACATCAAACACAAATTTTGTGCATCCAAATATGCATTAGTGTCAGCAAAATCATCAATCAAAATAATTACAATGACATTATCAATTTATATCAAACTTAAGCTTATTTTCACATTTTTATCAATTCTACACTTTTTCAAATAAGCATATACGAAAATTTTCGCCAAGTTCATAAGCATTCAACTCAAATAACATGTCAAAATAATCATTACTAGCAAATAAACAAGTCTCAAATGGCATTATCTTTCAAAAATCAAGTTCATGAATTTTGGACTTGAAAAAGTCCACTTTAATTCTCAAAATCATGTTTAGGCTCAAAGTTTGGATCATTTAACTACCTAGACATGTTACACTACTCAATTTAGCAATAATTCATGACAAAAATCGGCCATAACCTGTTTATATCAAAAAGCCCCAAATTGCTCAAGAACACAAACCCTAGATTCTAAAGATTTTGAAGTTTTTGGCTTCAAATCATGTTAACAAGCATCAATCTAGGTTATACATGCATAATATACTAACAATTTAACACTAATTACACTAAAAATTAACAAAATTCAAATTATGAAAATATGCTCAAGAACACACTAAAATTCGGATTTAAAGGTGATTTGGGGTGTAATTGTACCTGTTTTCTTGAGTAGTTCCTAGATATCATCCTTCTCAACATGATTGTAGTGAAAAATTTGAAGATTAACGGTGAAAAATTGAGTTTTTGGGATGATTTTTGTGGGTTTTTTCGGGTTTTTTTTCGAGTGTTTATGCAGTATGTTTGTGTGTGTTGTGTATACAGATCGTGCAGCTGGTTTTATTTTTTTTCTGTAATTTGGTCCCTCCGCGAGTCGCGGAGGTTTGTACTGCAAACTCCGCGAGTCGCGGAGTTATTTTTTTTTTTTTTTTTTTTTTTTTTTTTTTTTTTTTTTTTTTAATATAATCTTTAACTTATAAAACAATTAAGAAATTAATTTTAAAATTTTGTTTCCCTTGTTATTTAGGACGAGGTCGTTTCGGATCGATGTCCTAGTCCGTCCCTCGACAAAATTTTAAAATTTGTCTTTTTGTAGCGATTGTTTTAAAAAGCTAAGATTTTTGGGTTTTTTAATGTTTTTGGCATACTTTAAATCAACAAGATTAAAAATATTGATAATAAAAGTTCTCGTCCCTTCCTCGGGTAAAGCAATTTCGGTTCAAAGACCTAGTCTTCAACTTACGACGAATTTTAAAAATCATATTTTTAACTTAATGAGATAAAGTAAATTTTTGTTTTTAAATTCACACAACTTAAATATAAAATTCAAAATTAAAATTAAAAATTCACACCAAACTCAAAATTTAAAATGCATAAAATTAAAAATTAATATTTTAAAAATTAAAAATTCACACCAAACTTAATTTAAAAATTTATAAATTCATACCAAACTTATATTAATTTTTCAAATATTTACAATTTTAAAAATATTGTTTTTACAAAGTTTACAATATTAATTTAAGATTTAAATATTAAGATTAAAAACATGGTAAAAATAAATTTAAAAATCTTTTTATCTTTTTATCCCACTTTAATCAGTCAAATATTATCAAAAATATGCGCCCCTCTTTTCGGTAAAGTAATTTCGGTTCCAAGACCTAATTTAACTCATGACGAATTTTTGAAATATTTTGGGTTGATTGATTAAAGATATTTATACCTTAAGAATAAACGTTAAATTTCGCAGTGATGTAATAAATTTTTGAACGATATCAATAATTTCGGTCGCCAAACCTAATTTTATTTAATACCAATTTAATACTTTTTAGCGAAAAAATTAGCGTTTATTATCAAAAGGTTAAAAATAAAAATAAAAATAAAAACTGTACAGACATACCTGTGAAATAGATTTCTTAGTTATATGATCTATTATATTCATAAGATAGTCGGTTTAATTGGTCTTCCATGGCTGCATAGGCGTAACCTCGAGCATTCATTGTCTTTTCTTCTAAACATATGAACGGTCCGTCTCTGCATAAAGTAACAAATTCGGTATTTGAATAGGTTTGATTATTTGAACATTTACCTCCATGTGACCATTTTCCGCATTTGTGACATTTTTCTAGGTGTCGTGCTCTTCTTTTCGCTGCGGATTTTGATTTTCCTTTACCAAATTGTAACTTATTATCTTCGCATCTGGATCCTTTTCTAACTCCGTCCATTCTTTCTCTGATTACTGATACTAATTCACTCGGTAGTATATCATTATTTCTTTTAGTGATCAAAGCGTGTAGCATTAGACCATGGTTTAGTTCACAGGCAGTCTTCATTTTGTAAAAACCTAAAAAAATAAAAATTCAGAATGGGGGGAGAAGACTAGTTCTTTAGGGTCTGCTAGGGAAAGACCATACGTGTTCCATTTTCGAGAACTACACGAAAACAGACAATCTAACTCTAACAGAAATACATATTATCCTTTAAAGACTTGATTCTCCCCACACTTAGTTAGCTGTGGTGTCGAAATTGTGATTAACTTCGTTGTCGACTTCCATCGGACCCTGTATGTAATGTTTAACTCTGTGACCATTAACTTTAAATTCAATCCCATTTGAATTTATCAATTCTATCGTTCCGTATGGGAAAACTCTTTTGACTATAAATGGTCCAGACCATCTTGATTTCAATTTTCCAGGAAATAGCTTGAATCGTGAATTGAAAAGAAGAACTCTGTCTCCTTCTTTGAATTCTTTTGAACTTCTGATTCTTTTATCATGCCATTTCTTCGTTCTTTCTTTATAGATTAACGAATTCTCGTATGCTTCATGTCTTAATTCTTCTAATTCGTTTAGTTGACTTAATCGTAGACGTCCGGCTTCATGTAAATCAAGATTACATGTCTTCAAAGCCCAAAATGCTTTGTGTTCAATTTCTACTGGAAGATGACATGCTTTTCCATACACAAGTCTAAAAGGTGTGGTTCCAATTGGAGTTTTGTAGGCTGTTCTAAAAGCCCAGAGTGCATCCTCCAATTTAATGGACCATTCCTTCGGATTTGATCCTACGGTTTTCTCAAGAATACGTTTTAAAGCTCGGTTTGTATTTTCAACTTGTCCACTTGTTTGTGGATGAT
This sequence comes from Rutidosis leptorrhynchoides, assembly GCF_046630445.1. Classification (NCBI taxonomy): domain Eukaryota; kingdom Viridiplantae; phylum Streptophyta; class Magnoliopsida; order Asterales; family Asteraceae; genus Rutidosis; species Rutidosis leptorrhynchoides. The sequence continues at coordinate 481,159,125 of NC_092333.1, forward strand.
ATGCGGTGGAGATTTTATGAGTTACTCCATATCTTTTAAGAACTTTTTCAAGTTGATTATTACAGAAATGAGTACCCCGATCACTTATTAAAGCTTTCGGTGTTCCAAACCTTGCAAAAAGACGTTTTAAAAAATTTACTACAACTCGTGCATCGTTAGTTGGGAGAGCTTGTGCTTCCGCCCATTTAGATACATAATCAATGGCTACGAGTATATATAGATTATTATGAGATTTTGGAAATGGACCCATAAAGTCAATACCCCAAATGTCAAATACTTCACATACTTGGATGACATTTTGTGGCATTTCATCACGTTGACTTATTTTTCCGGCCCTTTGACATGCATCACAGGATTTGTAAAGAAGGTGTGCGTCTTTGTAAATTGTAGGCCAATAGAATCCAGCTTCATAAACTTTTCTTGCTGTTAGTTGAGGCCCATAATGCCCTCCTGTTGGTCCTGTGTGACAATGATTTAAAATTTTACTAGCTTCATCTCCAAATACGCATCGGCGTATTATTCCATCGGGACAACTTTTAAACAGATGTGGATCTTCCCAGAAATAGTGTTTTATATCACTGAAGAATTTCTTTCGTCTTTGGTACGATAATCCTTTTTCAAGGAATCCACAAACTAAGTAGTTTGCATAGTCTGCAAACCATGGGATTTCTTTATAATCTATCTTCAATAGATATTCATCAGGAAAGTTGTCTTGTATGGCTGATTCATTCAGAACTTCTAATTCGGGATTTTCAAGACGAGAAAGATGATCAGCGGCGAGATTTTCTGCTCCTTTTTTATCTCGGATTTCAATATCAAACTCTTGTAAGAGTAAAATCCAACGGATTAATCTTGGTTTAGCATCTTGTTTTGAAAATAGGTATCTAAGAGCAGAATGGTCGGTATAGACCACCGTTTTTGCTAGAACGAGATATGATCGAAATTTGTCAAAAGCAAAGACAATAGCAAGGAGTTCTTTTTCAGTAGTTGTATAGTTCGTTTGTGCTCCTTGTAATGTCTTACTAGCATAATATATAGGTTGAAATCGTTTTTCAATCCTCTGTCCTAAAACGGCTCCCATTGCAAAATCACTTGCATCGCACATTAGTTCAAATGGTAGATTCCAATTTGGTGTTATCATGATCGGTGCATTAGTAAGTTTCTCTTTAAGAATATTAAAAGATTTGATACACTCATCTGTAAAGATGAATGGTGCATCCTTTTCTAGGAGTTTATTCATAGGAGTGGCAATTTTAGAAAAATCTTTTATGAAACGTCGGTAAAAACCGGCATGCCCTAGAAAACTCCTAACTCCTCTAACATTGGTGGGATGTGGAAGTTTAGCAATTACATCTACTTTAGCTCTATCCACTTCAATTCCTTCTTTTGAAATTTTATGTCCAAGAACGATGCCTTCTTTAACCATGAAATGGCATTTCTCCCAATTAAGTACTAGATTTGATTTTTCGCATCTAATTAGCATTCGTTCCAGATTAACTAGACATGATTTAAATGTATCACCGAAGACTGAAAAGTCATCCATGAATACTTCCATGCATTCTTCTATCATGTCGTGAAAAATCGCCATCATACACCTTTGAAAGGTTGCAGGGGCGTTGCAAAGTCCAAATGGCATTCTTTTGTAAGCAAAAGTACCATAAGGGCACGTGAATGTGGTTTTCTCTTGATCTTCGGGTGCTATTGGAATTTGAAAATATCCGGAAAATCCATCTAGAAAACAATAGTAACTATTTCCGGCTAATCTTTCCAACATTTGATCAATGAAAGGTAAGGGAAAGTGATCTTTTCTGGTGGCGTCATTTAATTTTCTATAATCAATACATACACGCCATCCTGTTACAGTCCTAGTAGGAATAAGCTCATTTTTCTCATTTGTGATGACAGTCATGCCACCCTTCTTAGGCACGCATTGAACTGGGCTTACCCATGGACTATCAGAAATTGGATATATCAAACCTGCATCTAGCAGTTTAATAATCTCTTTCTTAACTACATCTTGCATATTAGGATTTAGTCTTCGTTGACGTTGCACATACGTTTTATGACCTTCTTCCATAAGGATTTTATGTGTGCAATACGAAGGACTTATTCCTTTAATATCATGAATCTTCCATGCAATGGCTGGTTTATGAGCTTTCAACACAGAAATGAGTTGTGATTTCTCATTTTCAGTAAGAGAAGACGATATTATTACAGGTAATTCAGATTCACCATGTAAATAAGCGTATTCCAAATGGTTTGGAAGTGGCTTTAACTCTAATTTCGGAGGTTCTTCTATTGATGATTTATATCGATATCTGTCTTCTTCTTTTAGCATTTGAATTTCTTCTGTTGTTGGTTCATATCCATTAGCTATAAGTGTAGCTAACATTTCAGCTTCATCAATTGGTTCATTACCTTCTCCTAAAGAACATTCTCCTGTTCCTTGTAATTCTGGAAATTCTTCTAATAATTCTGCATGTGCATCTATAGTTTGAATATAATAACATGTATCATCTGCAGATTGTGGTTGTTGCATGGCTCTATCCACTGAAAAGGTAACACTCTCATCCTCTATACTTAGGGTCAGTTTCTTACCGAACACGTCTATCATTGCTTTAGCCGTGTTTAAGAATGGTCTTCCTAATATGAGAGGAACTTGAGAATCTTCTTCCATGTCCAAAACAACAAAATCTACTGGGAATACTAAAGTACCAACTTTAACTAGCATGTTCTCCATTATCCCTCTAGGATATTTTATTGATCTATCGGCTAGTTGTATGCTTATTCTGGTTGGTTTCAATTCTCCAAGGTCTAGTTTAGCGTATAGTGAATACGGCATTAGATTTATACTAGCACCTAAGTCTGCCAATGCTTCTATTGAACTAAGACTACCCAGAAAACATGGAATTGTGAAACTTCCTGGATCAGATAGTTTTTCTGGTATCTTATTCAACAGCACTGCTGAACAATTAGCATTCATAGTAACAGCCGAGAGTTCTTCCATTTTCTTTCTATTCGTGATTAGATCTTTCAAGAATTTAGCATACCTTGGCATTCCTGAAATCACATCAATGAAAGGAAGATTTACATTTATTTGTTTAAACATATCCAAGAATTTGGATTGCTCGGCTTCAAGTTTTTCTTTCTTCATTTTACTTGGGTAAGGAAGTGGTGGTTGGTATGGTTTAACATAAGGTTTATCCTTAACTGTGTTATCTTTATTAACCTTTTCAACTACCGGTTCTTTTTCCTTATCCTGATCAGGTTGTGGTTCTTGTGGAGTAGGAATAGTTTCATCAGAAGTTACAGGTATTTCAGGTGGTTTAAGTGTTGTACCACTTCTTGTGGTAATAGCTTTAGCTGTTTCATTCCGGGGGTTAGCATTTGTATCGCTTGGTAGACTTCCCGGTTTTCTTTCACCTATTAACCTTGCTAGGTTACTTACTTCTTGTTCCAGATTTTGAATAGAAGCTTGTTGATTTCTAAATGCTTGAGCATTTTGTTCATTGGTTTGTTTTTGAGATGTGAAAAACTGCGTTTGAGTTTCAACTAGCTTCGTCATCATATCTTCTAAATTCGGCTTTTTATCATCGGTTTGTTGTGGTGGTTTGTTTTGAAAATTCGGTCTTTGCTGATTATAAGTATTATTGGATACTTGTTGATTGCTAGGACCTTGTTGGTTGTTGTATGGAATATTTCGGTTATAATTCTGGTTTTGATTGTAAATCGGTCTTGGCGGTTGATAATTATTCTGATAATTATTTCCAGGCCTTTGGTTTATGTATGAAATATTCTCTCTTTGTTCCATTGTTAATTCAATATTTAGACAATCTTTTGTCAAATGTGGTCCTCCACACTGCTCACAACTAATTCGTATAGCATGAATATCTTTAGTCATCTTTTCCATTCGTCTCTCGAAAGCATCTATCTTTGCGGAAATGGAATCTAAGTCATGGCTAGAATCGGCTCTAGCTGCTTTAGATGATCTAATGATGTCTTTTTCTTGGTGCCACTCATGTGAGTGGGAAGCAGTATTATCAATAATTTTGTACGCATCAGTTTCGGTTTTCTTCATAATCGAACCACCAGCTGCTATATCTATGTCTTTTCTTGTAGTGATGTCGCATCCTTGGTAAAATATTTGTACTATTTGACAGGTGTCTAAACCATGTTGCGGACATCCTCTTAATAACTTTCCATATCTTGTCCACGCCTCATATAGAGTTTCATTTGGCTTTTGTGTGAACGTAACAATTTCTGCTTGAAGTCTTACGGCTTTAGATGCAGGAAAGAATTGTTTAAGAAATTTGTCAATTAAAACATCCCATGTATCGATCGCCCCTTCAGGTAACGATTCCAACCAATCTTTGGCTTCTCCCTTTAAAGTCCAGGGAAATAACATGAGATATATCTGTTCATCCTCCACTTCTCGGATTTTAAATAGTGTGCAGATCCTATTAAAGGTACGTAGATGTTCATTTGGATCTTCCTTCGGCGCACCACTAAATTGGCATTGATTAGTCACCATGTGTAGAATTTGTCCTTTGATTTCATAATCTGGCGCATTAATGTCTGGATGAGTAATTGCGTGACCTTGGCCAGTGCGTTTAGCTCTCATTCGGTCTTCCATACTTAAAGGTTCCAGATTCTCCATAATTGAATTTGTTGACTCGGTATCAATAGATGATTCTGATTTAATGGTTCGTTCCTCAACAATCTCTGTTTGAATGATTGGTGGTTCCGGAGGAAAGTTTAATGGTTCAGGATCTATGAACCGTTCCTGAATATTTTCTGGATTCTCAATTGTGAGGTCGGGTTCAAAAAATGTATTATCGGTATTTTGAACTGAAGTACTTGGTCGACTGGATGACGATTCTAAAGAAAAATCAACGGCGGTTATATTTGTTAAACGATGTCTTGATCGAGTTACAGGTGGTGAACGTACAAAAGGTGATGAACGTCTTGCTCGGTGCATTCACTGAATATCTTATTAGTTTTAAAAAGGAAAGAAAAATTATAATAAGTTATCCAATTAATAGACTTTTCTGATTTTGCCCACGTTTCGAATAGCCAAAAGATGCAGCAGAGGGGCAGGATTCGTTTGGTCTCAATATAATTGAGGACTGTTTGGCTCCAATAACCCGGTCCACGTACAAATCCAACTATTACTACGAACCAGAAAATTTTGATGTCTATCAATTTAACCACTTAAAATAAATTTTCGTAATTTTAAGAAATTTAGATAAGAAGTAGAATAAAATTCTAAGTCCTAAAACTAGAATAGCGAGAAATAAGAGAGAAAAAGATTGCGCTTCGAAAAATGTCGAAAAAGAAAAAATGGTTGAAAAATAAAAGGTGACGGAAAAATAAAAGAAACTTATCAAAACTTAAAAATACTTAACTAATTTAACCTTATTACTACAACTAACTTAAAATTATAATCGCAAATTGAAATTACTAATTGGAATGATAATTGATACATAGTAAAAGGTCTAAAAATATTAAAGCTTACAGGAAAAACTAAATCCCAAATGGAAATAACTTAAAAAGAAACTAAAACTTAAAAAGGCGTCGCAAAATTCTAAAGCACCTAAATCTTAGTCTAAAGAAAAAGCACTTAAGGAATTCTACGGCAAAGCCTAAAAATCTAGGAGTAAAAATAACTATAGCTAAAACTAAGTTTAAAATTAATTATGAGCTAAAAAATACAAAAGTTACGCTACAACGATTAAAAAGGTACAAAATATAAAAATATACAAAAAGTTGTAAAAAGTACAATTTTTATAAAAATATTATTTTTATATTATTTATTTAATAAAACTACAAATAATACAATTTTAATAAAACTAATTAAACAAAATACATAAATATAAAGTAAAAAGTAAAAATAAAACTAAAATTAATAATAATAATAATAATTAAGTAATTAATAATAATAATAATAAATTAAAACCCGTGATTAGGGTTTTGTCCGTGTGTCAGAAACCCTCCGCGAGTCGCGGCAAATAAAGAGTAAAACCCCGCAAGTCGCGGGGTTCAGGAATTCTGTTGACAGATTGTACTTTTACGCGTTTTTCTTTATTTTTTTTTTTTTATTTATTTTTCTGTTTTCTGTTTTTAATTTAAATAAACGATTTTTAATAAAATTTATATTTTTATAAATTAAAATAAAGATAAAGAAACTTATAAAACTTAAATATTTAACAAAATCCTAAAAATACTTATATTTTTTGTTTTTCTTTTTATATTTTTGAATGATTAAAACGTAATTTTTACAAAAACGACTTTTAATAAAAGTAAATAAAATTTTTTTTTTTTTTTTATTAGCGTTGCGCTTCCGGCTTTTAAGAATGGCTCCCCGGCAGCGGCGCCAAAAATACTTGATGTCAAAGCAGGGGGGTATAAAATACTATTAAATTTTAGCAGAAAATACTATTAAATACGATACAATTTTACACAAGATATTTATTTATTTATAGAATGGATATACTTAAACCTTGCTACAACACTTATAGGCAGTGTACCTAATCGTACAGTAGTGTAGTTTTTAGTAAGTCCGGTTCGTTCCACAGGGAGATCTTTAAGCAAAGCTCAACGCTATATTAGTTTACTTTTATTAAAATTACAAATATATATATAAGTAATATTATTATTATAAAGGGGGGGTTTTTACCGTTTAATGACCGGTTTGTCGATTTTAAAACTTTAGTCGCAGTTAAAACCTAATGTAAAATATAAAATAAATACAAGACTTTAAATTAAAGCGTAAAGTAAATAACGATAATGAAATTGCGGATAATTAAAAATGCGATAAAATAAAATAACAATAAATAAAAGTGCGATAATTAGAAGTGCAATTAAATATAAAATAAAGGAAATTAAATATGAAATAAAAGAATTATGCTTATTTAAACTTCCGTAATCATGATGTTTGACGTGTTGATTTTAGTTTTATGCCCTTGGGTTAATTGTCCTTTGTCCTGGATTATTCAATATGTCCGTCTGGTTTTTGTCCATAACAGTCCATCAGTCATAAATATAAATTGCAAGTGTCCTTGTCAAATTATTATTATACCCGAAGATAAATATTCCAACTAATTGGGGATTCGAATTGTAACAAGGTTTTAATACTTTGTTTAATGAATACACCAGGTTATCGACTGCGTGTAAACCAAGGTTTTACTACTTTGTTAACAATTACACCAATTACCCTTGAATGTAATTTCACCCCTGTTTTAATTATTCTAGTGGCTATTAATCCATTCCCGTGTCCGGTTAAATGAACGATTATTCGTACATATAAATACCCCGCCCATCGTGTCCGATCGAGTGTATGTGGTAATTTATAGGGACGCCCAATTGTAAATCTTTATATTAACATTAACAAACTTTCATTTAGTTAAACAAATATAAAGCCCATTAATAGCCCATAGCCTAGTTTCCACAAGTGTCGTTCTTTTGTCCAAACCCCAATTATGGTACAAAGCCCAATTACCCAATTTTAGTAATTAGCCCAACATCATGATTACTTCGTTTTAAACAAGCATAATAATAACTTAGCTACGAGACATTAATATAAAAAGGTTGAACATAACTTACAATGATTAAAAATAGCGTAGCGTTACACGGACAGAATTTCGACTTACACCCTTACAACATTCGCTAACATACCCTTATTATTAGAATTATAATTAAAATTAAAATATAAATTATAAATATAAATATATTACTTCGTATGAAGAGAAGAGAAAAAATGATATGTTTTTGATCAGAATTCGGGTTGATTTTATAGCCAGATTTGATTTTTGGGGCTCCGCGACTCGCGGCAAAAAGCCCTTCAAACTCCGCGAGTCGCGGAGAGGTATTTTCATTTCTGGCCCTTGGAGTTTCTGGCTGCCGACGGTTTTAATAATATATATATATAATATATATATAATTAATATAATTAATTATATATTATATTATATTTATATACATAGTTAACTTGTAATTTTTAGTCCGTTGCGTCGAGCGTTAAGAGTTGACTCTGGTCCCGGTTCCGGTTTTTTGAACGTCCTTGCGTACAATTTAATATCTTGTACTTTGCGTTTTGAATCTTGTACTCTTGTGATTTCGAGACGTTTCTTATCAATAATTGGAACCTTTTTGATTGTCTTTTGTTCTTTTGAGCTTTTTGGTCGTTTGCGTCTTCAAATCGTCGAATCTGTCTTTTGTCTTCACCTTTTATTATTTAAACGAATATCTCTTGTAAATAGAACAATTGCAACTAAAAGCTTGTCTTTCTTGAGGAATAATGCTATGAAATATATGTTCGTTTTTAGCATTATCAGAGTACTTACATATGGGTCAACAAACATCATATGAATGTTTGAATAATTTTTGTAAAAGTGTATTTCATTTGTACGTTATTGAATATTTGAGAAAACCGACTCCACAAGACGTATAACGTCTTATAACTGCGCATGCTGAAGTACACGGTTTTCCGGGCATGTTGGGTAGTCTAGATTGCATGCATTGGGCATGGAAAAACTGCCCATATAGATACAAAGGTCATTATACAAGAGGCGATCATGGATACCCAACAATCATGTTAGAAGCGGTTGCATCGTATGACTTATGGATTTGGCACGCTTATTTTGGACCCGCCGGTTCAAACAACGACATCAATGTGCTTAATCAATCCGATTTATTTAACGACCTACTTCAAGATAATGCACCTGCGTGTAATTTTTCGGTTAGTGGGTGTAATTTCACTAAAGGTTATTATTTAACCGATGAGATATATCCTGAATGGGCGACTTTGGTTAAGTCTTTCAAAAGTCCACCTACCCCTGAATGTGCGAAATTTAAAAGGTTCCAAGAAGCTGCCCGAAAAGATATTGAACGGGCCTTCGGAGTGCTACAAGGTCGTTGGGCAATAATTAAAAACCCTTCCCGACAATTCTATGTTGAAAGAATCTGAAGAATTATGCACACTTGTGTTATATTACACAACATGATCACCGAGGACAACGAAAGGGTAATGTGTGACCTTGAAGAAAACTATAGGCCCGCTCGTCGTACAAGGAGATCAATTGAAGAAAGGGTTCAAGCGCACATTTGGGTTAATAAAGAATTGCGAGATTCCACCATTCATCATATACTACGACAAAAGCTCATCGAACACATTTGGAATCTTCCTGCAAATTTCCGTGTTCGACACGTACCACAAGTTGGGCCTTCCGGTACAACCGCCAATGATGACGAAGACGAGGACTACGAAGAAGATAAAGACGAGGACAACGAAGAAGACGAAGACTGTTACAACGATGATGAGTAGTTTAATAGTGGTTTTTTTTTTATGTTTAAGTTTATGTAATTTTTAATTTATGTTCAAGTTTTTGTCGTTTTCCTTTTAAAAAAAATGTAACCGTATTAACCTTTGTTGTAATAAATGGACAAAATTTCATTCCTCGTCCCTGAACTTTACATCAAATTTGACTCCTCGTCCTTTTTCTTTTTTTTGTGCATCCCTCGTCCCTAATGTATCACAATTCTACATCCCTCGTCATTTTTTTTGACTCCTCTTCCTTTTTCTTTCTGTCAATTCTACATCCCTCGTCCCTAAAAAGGACGAGGGATGTAGAATTGTGATACATTAGGGATGAGGGATGCACAAAAAAAAAAAAAAGGACGATGAGTCAAATTTGATGTAAAGTTCAGGGACGATGAACGAAATTTTGTCTAATAAATGTGATGTTCAAAAACAATTTTTTATTTGTTATATAATAATAATAATAATAATAATAATAATAATAATAATAATAATAATAATAATAATAATAATAATAATAATAATAATAATAATAATAATAATAATAATAATAATAATAATAATAAAGGAAGTATGTCATGGTTGGCAATGGTGTGTTATGGGAGTGTTATGGGAGGAAATGGTGAGAAAGGAGGAGAGAGAAAGCTGATGTGGCGGTGAGGAAATGGCCATGACGGCGTCATGGTTGGGATTGGTCTTATACCACAGCTAGTTTTGACAAAAGGCACATTTTGATTGGATAATTTGAATATGGCTTTCGTTTATTAACTAAAAATAATAATTTTAATTATAAATAATAAGTGGTTGGTCGACCGCGCGATGCTGCGGTAATTTTATTTTTATAGATGGAAGTCTGTATGGTAGTTGTTGTTTGGCGGATGTATCAGTTTCGTTTGAATCAAATGTAGTTCATAAAGTTGTTGGGTGGTTCAATGTGCCTTGTTGTGGGCTTGTTGAATCACATACAAAGTCTGTCATCCTGTAAGTGGTGTTTAGATCGAGACTTAAGTTAAAGAGCCTGATGTCGTCAGTGTTGGCTGGTATCGTGTAACCCTATATAAATCGAGATGTAAATTGGGTTAACTAAATCTTTGTAATGATTGTGTAAATTGAATAGCACATATTTTAGAGTAAAATGTATTAAATTTTGTTACATTGCATACCATTATATTATACTATATACTAATTGTTGTAAATGACATCCAATGAGGAACCGCCACATACCCCCCAACTTCACTGTCATACTGTAGCACTTTACTGTAGCTTTTTTTTTTTTTTTTTTTTTTTACAAACACATAAAAATCTAATTCCAATTTTCTAATACGATCAATCGTAGGTGTTTATTTAATTGGTTTTCTAGCAATAAATAGAAGCCTAAAAAAATATAGATAAAAAGGGCTATATTTTTTATTTTTCATCACCTTTTTCAATATACTGTATATTATTTGATTTTTTATCTTTTAAAAAACCTACTAAAATTATATGGACCATAAGATTTTTGTCGAATAAGTTATTTGTTTAGAAGCTTCAAAACTTAATTTGTTTTGATTCGTTTTGTTG